>NW_027038116.1:0-26008 GCF_034236695.1 Oncorhynchus nerka | reverse complement strand
CGGGAGGTGTTTTGAAACCAGGTTCATTTGAGCAGTATGAGATGGAAGGAGTTCCATGCATAATGTCTCTGTATAATACTGTACGCTTTCTTGAATTGGTTCTGGATTTGAGGAACTGTGAAAAGACCCCCGGTGGCATGTCTGGTGGGGTAAGTGTGTGTGTCAGAGATGTGGGTAGCTTGACGATGCAAACACTTTGGGATTTTCCAACACATTCATGTTTCTTATAGAAACAAGAAGTGATGCAGTCGTCTCTCTCAACTCTTAACCAAAGAGAGAGACTGGGCATGTATTTAGTATTAATATTTGTCCTCTGATTACAATGAAGAGCAAGACGTGCCGCTCTGTTCTTGGCCAGCTGCAGCTTAACTACATGTTCCTTACAGCACTGGACCACACGACTGGACAGTAATTAAGACCAGACAAAACTAGAGCCTGCAGGAACATGTCTTGATTACAGACAGACCTCTTACGGACAGACCTCTTATGGAGAGAAGTCTTACGGACAGACCTCTTACAGACAGACCTCTTATGGAGAGAAGTCTTACGGACAGACCTCTTACGGACAGACCTCTTACGGACAGACCTCTTACGGACAGACCTCTTACGGACAGACCTCTTACGGACAGACCTCTTACGGACAGACCTCTTACAGACAGACCTCTTACAGACAGACCTCTTACCTCTTACGGACAGACCTCTTACGGACAGACCTCTTACGGACAGACCTCTTACCTCTTACGGACAGACCTCTTACGGACAGACCTCTTACGGACAGACCTCTTACGGACAGACCTCTTACGGACAGACCTCTTACCTCTTACGGACAGACCTCTTACCTCTTACGGACAGACCTCTTACGGACAGACCTCTTACCTCTTACGGACAGACCTCTTACCTCTTACAGACAGACCTCTTACGGACAGACCTCTTACGGACAGACCTCTTACCTCTTACGGACAGACCTCTTACGGACAGACCTCTTACGGACAGACCTCTTACGGACAGACCTCTCCCCATCTTTACAACCATTGAATATTTACTTTTTTTGAACAAGACATTTTACAACCTTAAGGTATCACCAAGTAATTTAGCCTCCTCAACTTGTTCGACAGCCACACCCTTCTATGACCGGATCCAGCCGAGGTCCAGAACTCAGGTTAATGATTTGTACCAAATACAAACGCTCTTAGTTGTAGAGAGATGTTCAAGGACCAGTTTATTACTGACTAAACCCGTTTCCAAAACAGACTTCAACTCTTTGTTAAGGGCGTTTTCTTTGACTTCATTAGCTGTGGCTGCTGATGCGTAGACGTTTGAATCGTCAGCAATACTTTACCCACAAGGAGCCTCCTTATGGAGATCCGAATCATTAAAATGACTGATTTTGATGTTCATCACCACAGCATCTTGCTATCTAAGCATCTGAAATATGTGTGTTTTTTTAACAGGTCAGCATACTGTATGTCTCTAAAACATCAGCAAAAACACATCCATAATGTCTTGTCAGAGCAATGGCCGATTGCAGTAATGCATCTGGGGCTGTAACAATTTTTTTTTTTAAGTAGCTAGCTACGTAGCTAGCGTAGCAAAGAGAGAGATTAAGGAAAGCCTAACCCTGGGGTTTTCTGTTGACTGTAGAGAGAGGGAGATGGTGTTGGGGTTTACTGTTGACTGTAGAGAGAGGGAGATGGTGTGGGGTTTACTGTAGAGAGAGGGAGATGGTGTGGGGTTGACTGTAGATAGAGGGAGATGGTGTTGGGTTTACTGTAGAGAGAGGGAGATGGTGTGGGGTTTACTGTAGAGAGAGGGAGATGGTGTGGGGTTTACTGTTGACTGTAGAGAGGAGATGGTGTGGGGTTTACTGTTGACTGTAGAGAGAGGAGATGGTGTGGGGTTTACTGTTGACTGTAGAGGGAGGGAGATGGTGTTGGGTTTACTGTAGAGAGAGGGAGATGGTGTGGGGTTTACTGTTGACTGTAGATAGAGGGAGATGGTGTGGGGGTTTACTGTTGACTGTAGATAGAGGGAGATGGTGTGGGGTTTACTGTTGACTGGAGAGAGAGGGAGATGGTGTGGGGTTGACTGTAGAGAGAGGGAGATGGTGTGGGGTTGACTGTAGAGAGAGGGAGATGGTGTGGGGTTGACTGTAGAGAGAGGGAGATGGTGTGGGGTTGACTGTAGAGAGAGGGAGATGGTGTGGGGTTTACTGTTGACTGGAGAGAGAGGGAGATGGTGTGGGGTTTACTGTTGACTGTAGAGAGAGGGAGATGGTGTGGGGTTGACTGTAGAGAGAGGGAGATGGTGTTGGGTTGACTGGAGAGAGAGGGAGATGGTGTGGGGTTTACTGTTGACTGTAGAGAGAGGGAGATGGTGTGGGGTTGACTGTTGACTGGAGAGAGAGGGAGATGGTGTTGGGGTTTACTGTTGACTGTAGAGAGAGGGAGATGGTGTGGGGTTGACTGTAGAGAGAGGGAGATGGTGTGGGGTTTACTGTTGACTGTAGAGAGAGGGAGATAGTGTGGGGTTGACTGTAGAGAGAGGGAGATGGTGTTGGGTTGACTGGAGAGAGAGGGAGATGGTGTGGGGTTTACTGTTGACTGTAGAGAGAGGGAGATGGTGTGGGGTTGACTGTTGACTGGAGAGAGAGGGAGATGGTGTTGGGGTTTACTGTTGACTGTAGAGAGAGGGAGATGGTGTGGGGTTGACTGTAGAGAGAGGGAGATGGTGTGGGGTTTACTGTTGACTGTAGAGAGAGGGAGATGGTGTGGGGTTGACTGTAGAGAGAGGGAGATGGTGTGGGGTTTACTGTTGACTGTAGAGAGAGGGAGATGGTGTGGGGTTGACTGTTGACTGTAGAGAGAGGGAGATGGTGTGGGGTTGACTGTAGAGAGAGGGAGATGGTGTGGGGTTACTGTTGACTGTAGAGAGAGGAGATGTGGGGGTTGACTGTTGACTGGAGAGAGAGGGAGATGGTGTTGGGGTTTACTGTTGACTGTAGAGAGAGGGAGATGGTGTGGGGTTGACTGTAGAGAGAGGGAGATGGTGTGGGGTTTACTGTTGACTGTGGAGAGAGGGAGATGGTGTGGGGTTGACTGTAGAGAGAGGGAGATGGTGGGGTTTACTGTTGACTGAGAGAGAGGGAGATGGTGTGGGGTTTACTGTTGACTGTAGAGAGAGGGAGATGGTGTGGGGTTGACTGTAGAGAGAGGGAGATGGTGGGGTTTACTGTTGACTGTAGAGAGAGGGAGATGGTGTGGGGTTGACTTTGACTAGAGAGAGGGAGATGGTGTTGGGGTTTACTGTTGACTGGAGAGAGGGAGATGGTGTGGGGTTTACTGTTGAGAGAGGGAGATGGTGTTGGGTTGACTGTAGAGAGAGGAGATGGTGTGGGGTTGACTGTTGACTGGAGAGAGAGGGAGATGGTGTTGGGGGTTTACTGTTGACTGTAGAGAGAGGGAGATGGTGTGGGGTTGACTGTAGAGAGAGGGAGATGGTGTGGGGTTTACTGTTGACTGTAGAGAGAGGGAGATGGTGTGGGGTTGACTGTAGAGAGAGGGAGATGGTGTTGGGTTGACTGAGAGAGAGGAGATGGTGTGGGGTTTACTGTTGACTGTAGAGAGAGGGAGATGGTGGGGTTGACTGTTGACTGGAGAGAGAGGGAGATGGTGTTGGGGTTTACTGTTGACTGTAGAGAGAGGGAGATGGTGTGGGGTTGACTGTAGAGAGAGGGAGATGGTGTGGGGTTTACTGTTGACTGGAGAGAGGGAGATGGTGTGGGGTTGACTGTAGAGAGAGGGAGATGGTGTGGGGTTTACTGTTGACTGTAGAGAGAGGGAGATGGTGTGGGGTTGACTGTTGACTGTAGAGAGAGGGAGATGGTGTGGGGTTTACTGTTGACTGTAGAGAGAGGGAGATGGTGTGGGGTTGACTGTAGAGAGAGGGAGATGGTGTGTGGGGTTGACTGACTGTAGAGAGAGGGAGATGGTGTGGGGTTGACTGTTGACTGTAGAGAGAGGGAGATGGTGGGGGACTGTAGAGAGAGGGAGATGGTGTGGGGTTGACTGTAGAGAGAGGAGATGGTGTGGGGTTGACTGTTGACTGGAGGAGAGAGGGAGATGGTGTGGGGTTGACTGTAGAGAGAGGGAGATGGTGTGGGGTTGACTGTAGAGAGAGAGGGAGATGGTGTTGGGGTTTACTGTTGACTGTAGAGAGAGGGAGATGGTGTGGGGTTGACTGTAGAGAGAGGGAGATGGTGTGGGGTTTACTGTTGACTGGAGAGAGAGGGAGATGGTGTGGGGTTTACTGTTGACTGTAGAGAGAGGGAGATGGTGTGGGGTTGACTGTAGAGAGAGGGAGATGGTGTGGGGTTTACTGTTGACTGTAGAGAGAGGGAGATGGTGTGGGGTTGACTGTTGACTGGAGAGAGAGGGAGATGGTGTTGGGGTTTACTGTTGACTGTAGAGAGAGGGAGATGGTGGGGTTGACTGTAGAGAGAGGGAGATGGTGTGGGGTTGACTGTAGAGAGAGGGAGATGGTGTTGGGGTTTACTGTTGACTGTAGAGAGAGGGAGATGGTGTGGGGTTGACTGTAGAGAGAGGGAGATGGTGTGGGGTTGACTGTAGAGAGAGGTAGATGGTTGGGGTTGACTGGAGAGAGAGGGAGATGGTGGGGTTTACTGTAGAGAGAGGGAGATGGTTGGGGTTTACTGTAGAGAGAGGGAGATGGTGTGGGGTTGACTGTAGATAGAGGGAGATGGTGTGGGGTTGACTGTTGACTGAGAGAGAGGGAGATGGTGGGGTTTACTGGAGATAGAGGGAGATGGTGTGGGGGTTGACTGTAGAGAGAGGAGATGGTGTGGGGTTGACTGTTGACTGTAGAGAGAGGGAGATGGTGTGGGGTTGACTGTAGATAGAGGGAGATGGTGTGGGGTTGACTGTTGACTGAGAGAGGGAGATGGTGTGGGGTTGACTGTAGAGAGAGGGAGATGGTGTGGGGTTGACTGTAGATAGAGGAGATGGTGTGGGGTTGACTGTAGAGAGAGGGAGATGGGTGGGTTGACTGTGAGAGAGAGGGAGATGGTGTGGGGTTGACTGTAGAGAGAGGGAGATGGTGTGGGGGTTGACTGTAGATAGAGGGAGATGGTGTGGGGTTGACTGTAGAGAGGGAGATGGTGTGGGGTTTACTGTAGAGAGAGGGAGATGGTGTAGTTGACTGTAGATAGAGGAGATGGTGTGGGGTTGACTGTAGATAGGGAGATGGTGTGGGGTTGACTGTAGAGAGAGGGAGATGGTGTGGGTTGACTGTAGAGAGAGGGAGATGGTGTGGGGTTGACTGTAGAGAGAGGAGATGTGTGGGGTTGACTGTAGATAGAGGGAGATGGTGTGGGGTTGACTGTAGAGAGAGGGAGATGGTGTGGGGTTGACTGTAGATAGAGGGAGATGGTGTGGGGTTGACTGTAGAGAGAGAGGGAGATGGTGGGGGTTTACTGTAGAGAGAGGGAGATGGTGTGGGGTTGACTGTAGATAGAGGAGATGGTGTGGGGTTGACTGTAGATAGAGGGAGATGGTGTGGGGTTGACTGTAGAGAGAGGGAGATGGTGTGGGGTTGACTGTAGAGAGAGGGAGATGGTGTGGGGTTGACTGTAGAGAGAGGGAGATGGTGTGGGGTTGACTGTAGATAGAGGGAGATGGTGTGGGGTTGACTGTAGAGAGAGGGAGATGGTGTGGGGTTTACTGTAGAGAGAGGGAGATGGTGTGGGGTTGACTGTAGATAGAGGGAGATGGTGTGGGGTTGACTGTAGAGAGAGGGAGATGGTGTGGGGTTGACTGTAGAGAGAGGGAGATGGTGTTGGGTTGACTGTAGAGAGAGGGAGATGGTGTGGGGTTGACTGTAGAGAGAGGGAGATGGTGTTGGGGTTGACTGTTGACTGGAGAGAGAGGGAGATGGTGTGGGGTTGACTGTAGAGAGAGGGAGATGGTGTGGGGTTTACTGTAGAGAGAGGGAGATGGTGTTGGGGTTTACTGTTGACTGGAGAGAGAGGGAGATGGTGTGGGGTTGACTGTAGAGAGAGGGAGATGGTGTGGGGTTGACTGTAGAGAGAGGGAGATGGTGTTGGGGTTTACTGTTGACTGTAGAGAGAGGGAAATGGTGTGGGGTTGACTGTAGAGAGAGGGAGATGGTGTAGGGTTGACTGTAGAGAGAGGTAGATGGTGTGGGGTTGACTGGAGAGAGAGGGAGATGGTGTGGGGTTTACTGTAGAGAGAGGGAGATGGTGTGGGGTTGACTGTAGAGAGAGGGAGATGGTGTGGGGTTGACTGTTGACTGTAGAGAGAGGGAGATGGTGTGGGGTTGACTGTAGATAGAGGGAGATGGTGTGGGGTTGACTGTTGACTGCAGAGAGAGGGAGATGGTGTGGGGTTGACTGTAGAGAGAGGGAGATGGTGTGGGGTTGACTGTAGATAGAGGGAGATGGTGTGGGGTTGACTGTTGACTGGAGAGAGAGGGAGATGGTGTGGGGTTTACTGGAGATAGAGGGAGATGGTGTGGGGTTGACTGTTGACTGGAGAGAGAGGGAGATGGTGTGGGGTTGACTGTAGAGAGAGGGAGATGGTGTGGGGTTGACTGTTGACTGTAGAGAGAGGGAGATGGTGTGGGGTTGACTGTAGATAGAGGGAGATGGTGGGGTTGACTGTTGACTGGAGAGAGAGAGAGGGAGATGGTGATAGAGGGAGATGGTTTGGGGTTGACTGGAGAGAGAGGGAGATGGTGTGGGGTTGACTGTAGAGAGAGGGAGATGGTGTGGGGGTTGACTGTAGAGAGAGGGAGATGGTGTGGGGTTGACTGTAGATAGAGGAGATGGTGTGGGGTTACTGTAGATAGAGGGAGATGGTGTGGGGTTTACTGTAGATAGAGGGAGATGGTGGGGTTACTGTAGAGAGAGGGAGATGGTGTGGGGTTGACTGTAGATAGAGGGAGATGGTGGGGTTGACTGTAGAGAGAGGGAGATGGTGTGGGGTTTACTGTAGAGAAGAGGGAGATGGTGTGGGGTTGACTGTAGATAGAGGGAGATGGTGTGGGGTTGACTGTAGAGAGAGGGAGATGGTGTGGGGTTTGACTGTAGATAGAAGGGAGATGGTGTGGGGTTGACTGTAGAGAGAGAGGAGATGGTGTGGGGTTTACTGTAGAGAGAGGGAGATGGTGGTGGGGTTGACTGTAGATAGAGGGAGATGGTGTGGGGGTTGACTGTAGATAGAGGGAGATGGTGTGGGGTTGACTGTAGAGAGAGGGAGATGGTGTGGGGTTGACTGTAGAGAGAGGGAGATGGTGTGGGGTTGACTGTAGAGAGGGAGATGGTGTGGGGTTGACTGTAGAGAGAGGGAGATGGTGGGGTTGACTGTAGAGAGAGGGAGATGGTGTGGGGTTTATAGAGAGAGGGAGATGGTGTGGGGTTGACTGTAGATAGAGGGAGATGGTGTGGGGTTGACTGTAGAGAGAGGGAGATGGTGTGGGGTTGACTGTAGAGAGAGGGAGATGGTGTTGGGGTTGACTGTAGAGAGAGGGATATGGTGTGGGGGTTGACTGTAGAGAGAGGGAGATGGTGTTGGGGTTGACTGTTGACTGGAGAGAGAGGGAGATGGTGTGGGGGTTTACTGTAGAGAGAGGGAGATGGTGTGGGGTTTACTGTAGAGAGAGGGAGATGGTGTTGGGGTTTACTGTTGACTGGAGAGAGAGGGAGATGGTGTGGGGTTGACTGTAGAGAGAGGGAGATGGTGTGGGGTTGACTGTAGATAGAGGGAGATGGTGTGGGGTTGACTGTAGAGAGAGGGAGATGGTGTGGGGTTGACTGGAGAGAGAGGGAGATGGTGTGGGGTTTACTGTACAGAGAGGGAGATGGTGTGGGGTTGACTGTAGATAGAGGGAGAGACTGTAGAGAGAGGGAGATGGTGTGGGGGTTGACTGTAGAGAGAGGGAGATGGTGTGGGGTTGACTGTAGAGAGAGGGAGATGGTGTGGGGTTTACTGTTGACTGGAGAGAGAGGGAGATGGTGTGGGGTTTACTGTTGACTGTAGAGAGGGAGATGGTGTGGGGTTGACTGTAGAGAGAGGGAGATGGTGTGGGGTTGACTGTTGACTGGAGAGAGAGGGAGATGGTGTGGGGTTTACTGTTGACTGTAGAGAGAGGGAGATGGTGTGGGGTTGACTGTAGAGAGAGGGAGATGGTGTGGGGTTGACTGTTGACTGTAAAGAGAGGGAGATGGTGTGGGGTTGACTGTAGAGAGAGGGAGATGGTGTGGGGTTTACTGTTGACTGTAGAGAGAGGGAGATGGTGTGGGGTTGACTGTAGATAGAGGGAGATGGTGTGGGGTTGACTGTAGATAGAGGGAGATGGTGTGGGGTTGACTGTAGAGAGAGGGAGATGGTGTGGGGTTGACTGTAGAGAGAGGGAGATGGTGTGGGGTTTACTGTAGAGAGAGGGAGATGGTGTGGGGTTGACTGTAGAGAGAGGGAGATGGTGTTGGGGTTGACTGTTGACTGGAGAGAGGAGATGGTGTGGGGGTTTACTGTATAGAGAGGGAGATGGTGTGGGGTTTACTGTAGAGAGAGGGAGATGGTGTTGGGGTTTACTGTTGACTGGAGAGAGAGGGAGATGGTGTGGGGTTGACTGTAGAGAGAGGGAGATGGTGTGGGGTTGACTGGAGAGAGAGGGAGATGGTGTGGGGTTTACTGTACAGAGAGGGAGATGGTGTGGGGTTGACTGTAGATAGAGGGAGATGGTGTGGGGGTTGACTGTAGAGAGAGGGAGATGGTGTGGGGTTGACTGTAGAGAGAGGGAGATGGTGTGGGGTTGACTGTTGACTGTAGAGAGAGGGAGATGGTGTGGGGTTTACTGTTGACTGGAGAGAGAGGGAGATGGGGTTTACTGTTGACTGTAGAGAGGGAGATGGGTGGGGTTGACTGTAGAGAGAGGGAGATGGTGGGGTTGACTGTTGACTGAGAGAGAGGGAGATGGTGTGGGGTTTACTGTTGACTGTAGAGAGGGAGATGGTGTGGGGTTGACTGTAGAGAGAGGGAGATGGTGTGGGGTTGACTGTTGACTGGAGAGAGAGGGAGATGGTGTGGGGTTTACTGTAGAGAGAGGGAGATGGTGTGGGGTTTACTGTAGAGAGAGGGAGATGGTGTGGGGTTGACTGTAGATAGAGGGAGATGGTGTGGGGTTGACTGTTGACTGGAGAGAGAGGGAGATGGTGTGGGGTTTACTGGAGATAGAGGGAGATGGTGTGGGGTTGACTGTTGACTGGAGAGAGAGGGAGATGGTGTGGGGTTGACTGTAGAGAGAGGGAGATGGTGTGGGGTTGACTGTTGACTGTAGAGAGAGGGAGATGGTGTGGGGTTGACTGTAGATAGAGGGAGATGGTGTGGGGTTGACTGTTGACTGGGGTTGACTGTAGAGAGAGGGAGATGGGTGGGGTTGACTGATAGAGGGAGAGACTGTAGAGAGAGGGAGATGGTGTGGGGTTGACTGTAGAGAGAGAGGGAGATGGTGTGGGGTTGACTGTAGAGAGAGGAGATGGTGGGGTTGACTGTAGATAGAGGGAGATGGTTGGGGTTTACTGTAGATAGAGGAGATGGTGTGGGGTTGACTGTAGATAGAGGGAGATGGTGGGTTGACTGTAGAGAGAGGGAGATGGTGGGGTTGACTGTAGATAGAGGGAGATGGTGTGGGGTTGACTGTAGAGAGAGGGAGATGGTGTGGGGTTTACTGTAGAGAGAGGGAGATGGTGTGGGGTTGACTGTAGATAGAGGGAGATGGTGTGGGGTTGACTGTAGAGAGAGGGAGATGGTGTGGGGTTGACTGTAGATAGAGGGAGATGGTGTGGGGTGGTTACTGTAGAGAGGGAGATGGTGTGGGTTGACTGTAGATAGAGGGAGATGGTGTGGGGTTGACTGTAGATAGAGGGAGATGGTGTGGGGTTGACTGTAGAGAGAGGGAGATGGTGTGGGGTTGACTGTAGAGAGAGGGAGATGGTGTGGGGTTGACTGTAGAGAGAGGGAGATGGTGGGGTTGACTGTAGATAGAGGGAGATGGTGTGGGGTTAGAGAGAGGAGATGGTGTGGGGTTTACTGTAGAGAGAGGGAGATGGTGTGGGGTTGACTGTAGATAGAGGGAGATGGTGTGGGGTTGACTGTAGAGAGAGGAGATGGTGTGGGGTTGACTGTAGAGAGAGGGAGACTGTTGGGTTGACTGTAGAGAGAGGGAGATGGTGTGGGTTGACTGTAGAGAGAGGGAGATGGTGTTGGGGTTGACTGTTGACTGGAGAGAGAGGGAGATGGTGTGGTGGTTTACTGTAGAGAGAGGGAGATGGTGTGGGGTTTACTGTAGAGAGAGGGAGATGGTGTTGGAGTTTACTGTTGACTGGAGAGAGAGGGAGATGGTGTGGGGTTGACTGTAGAGAGAGGGAGATGGTGTGGGGTTGACTGTAGATAGAGGGAGATGGTGTGGGGTTGACTGTAGAGAGAGGGAGATGGTGTGGGGTTGACTGGAGAGAGAGGGAGATGGTGTGGGGTTTACTGTACAGAGAGGGAGATGGTGTGGGGTTGACTGTAGATAGAGGGAGATGGTGTGGGGGTTGACTGTAGAGAGAGGGAGATGGTGTGGGGTTGACTGTAGAGAGAGGGAGATGGTGTGGGGTTGACTGTTGACTGTAGAGAGAGGGAGATGGTGTGGGGTTTACTGTTGACTGGAGAGAGAGGGAGATGGTGTGGGGTTTACTGTTGACTGTAGAGAGGGAGATGGTGTGGGGTTGACTGTAGAGAGAGGGAGATGGTGGGGTTGACTGTTGACTGGAGAGAGGGAGATGGTGTGGGGTTTACTGTTGACTGTAGAGAGAGGGAGATGGTGTGGGGTTGACTGTAGAGAGAGGGAGATGGTGTGGGGTTGACTGTTGACTGTAGAGAGAGGGAGATGGTGTGGGGTTGACTGTAGAGAGAGGGAGATGGTGTGGGGTTTACTGTTGACTGTAGAGAGAGGGAGATGGTGTGGGGTTTACTGTAGAGAGAGGGAGATGGTGTGGGGTTGACTGTAGAGAGAGGGAGATGGTGTGGGGTTTACTGTTGACTGTAGAGAGAGGGAGATGGTGTGGGGTTTACTGTAGAGAGAGGGAGATGGTGTGGGGTTGACTGTAGAGAGAGGGAGATGGTGTTGGGTTGACTGTAGAGAGAGGGAGATGGTGTGGGGTTGACTGTTGACTGGAGAGAGAGGGAGATGGTGTGGGGTTGACTGTAGAAGAGGGAGATGGTGTGGGGTTGACTGTAGAGAGAGGGAGATGGTGTGGGGTTGACTGTAGAGAGAGGGAGATGGTGTGGGGTTGACTGTAGATAGAGGGAGATGGTGTGGGGTTGACTGTTGACTGGAGAGAGAGGGAGATGGTGTGGGGTTGACTGTAGAGAGAGGGAGATGGTGTTGGGGTTTAATGTAGAGAGAGGGAGATGGTGTTGGTGTTTACTGTTGACTGTAGAGAGAGGGAGATGGTGTGGGGTTTACTGTAGAGAGAGAGGGAGATGGTGTGGGGTTTACTGTTGACTGGAGAGAGGGAGATGGTGTGTGGTTGACTGGAGATAGAGGGAGATTGTGTGGGGTTTACTGTTGACTGTAGATAGAGGGAGATGGTGTGGGGTTTACTGTTGACAGTGGGGTTGACTGTAGAGAGAGGGAGATGGTGTGGGGTTTACTGTTGACTGTAGATAGAGGGAGATGGTGTGGGGTTTACTGTTGACTGTAGAGAGAGGGAGATGGTGTGGGGTTTACTGTTGACTGTAGAGAGAGGGAGATGGTGTGGGGTTTACTGTAGATAGAGGGAGATGGTGTGGGGGTTTACTGTAGAGAGAGGGAGATGGTGTGGGGTTGACTGTTGACTGGAGAGAGAGGGAGATGGTGTGGGGTTGACTGTAGAGAGAGGGAGATGGTGTGGGGTTGACTGTAGATAGAGGGAGATGGTGTGGGGTTGACTGTAGAGAGAGGGAGATGGTGTGGGTTGACTGTAGATAGAGGGAGATGGTGGGGTTGACTGTAGAGAGAGGGAGATGGTGTGGGGTTTACTGTAGAGAGAGGAGATGATGTGGGGAGATAGAGGGAGATGGTGTGGGGTTGACTGTAGATAGAGGGAGATGGTGTGGGGTTGACTGTAGAGAGAGGGAGATGGTGTGGGTTTATTGTAGAGAGAGGAGATGGTGTGGGGTTGACTGTAGATAGAGGAGATGGTGTGGGGTTGACTGTAGAGAGAGGGAGATGGTGTGGGGTTGACTGTAGAGAGAGGGAGATGGTGTTGGGTTGACTGTAGAGAGAGGGAGATGGTGTGGGGGTTGACTGTAGAGAGGGATGGTGTGGGGTTTACTAGAGAGAGGGAGATGGTGTGGGGTTTACTGTAGAGAGAGGGAGATGGTGTGGGGTTTACTGTAGAGAGAGGGAGATGGTGTGGGGTTTACTGTAGAGAGAGGGAGATGGTGTGGGGTTTACTGTAGAGAGGGAGATGGTGTGGGGTTTACTGTAGATAGAGGGAGATGGTGTGGGGTTGACTGTTGACTGGAGAGAGAGGGAGAAGGTGTGGGGGTTTACTGTAGAGAGAGGGAGATGGTGTGGGGTTTACTGTAGAGAGAGGGAGATGGTGTGGGGTTGACTGTTGACTGGAGAGAGAGGGAGATGGTGTGGGGTTTACTGTAGATAGAGTGAGATGGTGTGAGGGTTGACTGTAGAGAGAGGGAGATGGTGTGGGGTTGACTGTTGACTGTAGAGAGAGGGAGATGGTGTGGGGTTGACTGTTGACTGTAGAGAGAGGGATGGTGTGGGGTTGACTGTAGAGAGGGAGATGGTGTGGGGTTGACTGTTGACTGTAGAGAGAGGGAGATGGTGTGGGGTTACTGTAGAGAGAGGGAGATGGTGTGGGGTTGACTGTTGACTGTAGAGAGAGGAGATGGTGTGGGGTTGACTGACTGTAGAGAGAGGGAGATGGTGTGGGGTTACTGAGAGAGGGAGATGGTGTGGGGTTGACTGTTGACTGTAGAGAGAGGGAGAGATAGAGATAGAGGAGATGGTGTGGGGTTGACTGTTGAGAGAGAGGGAGATGGTGTGGGGTTTACTGTAGAGAGAGGGAGATGGTGTGGGGTTGACTGTTGACTGTAGAGAGGGAGATGGTGTGGGTTGACTGTAGAGAGAGGGAGATGGTGTTGGGTTGACTGTAGAGAGAGGGAGATGGTGTGGGGTTGACTGTAGAGAGAGGGAGATGGGTTGGGTTGACTGTTGACTGGAGAGAGAGGGAGATGGGTGTGGGGTTTACTGTAGAGAGAGGGAGATGGTGTGGGGTTGACTGTAGAGAGAGGGAGATGGTGTTGGGGTTTACTGTTGACTGGAGAGAGAGGGAGATGGTGTGGGGTTGACTGTTGACTGAGAGAGGGAGATGGTGTGGGGTTGACTGTAGATAGAGGAGATGGTGTGGGGTTGACTGTAGAGAGAGGGAGATGGTGTGGGGTTGACTGGAGAGAGGGAGATGGTGTGGGGTTTACTGTACAGAGAGGGAGATGGTGTGGGGTTGACTGTAGATAGAGGGAGATGGTGTGGGGGTTGACTGTTGACTGTAGAGAGAGGAGATGGTGTGGGGTTGACTGTAGAGAGAGGGAGATGGTGTGGGGTTTACTGTTGACTGGAGAGAGAGGGAGATGGTGTGGGGTTTACTGTTGACTGTAGAGAGGGAGATGGTGTGGGGTTGACTGTAGAGAGGGAGATGGTGTGGGGTTGAGATGGAGAGGGAGAGAGATGGGTGGGGTTTACTGTTGACTGTAGAGAGAGGGAGATGGTGGGGTTGACTGTAGAGAGAGGGAGATGGTGTGGGGTTGACTGTTGACTGTAGAGAGAGGGAGATGGTGTGGGGTTGACTGTTGACTGACTGTAGAGAGAGGGAGATGGTGTGGGGTTGACTGTAGAGAGAGGGAGATGGTGTGGGGTTGACTGTAGAGAGAGGGAGATGGTGTGGGGTTTACTGTTGACTGTAGAGAGAGGAGATGGTGTGGGGTTGACTGTAGAGAGAGGGAGATGGTGTGGGGTTGACTGTAGAGAGAGGAGATGGTGTTGGGTTGTGTAGAGAGAGGAGATGGTGTGGGGTTGACTGTTGACTGGAGAGAGAGGGAGATGGTGTGGGGTTGACTGTAGAGAGAGGGAGATGGTGTGGGGGTTGACTCAGAGAGAGGGAGATGGTGTGGGGTTGACTGTAGAGGGAGATGTGTGGGGTTGACTGTAGAGAGGGAGATGGTGTGGGGTTGACTGTTGACTGGAGAGAGAGGGAGATGGTGTGGGGTTTACTGTAGAGAGAGGGAGATGGTGTTGGGGTTTACTGTAGAGAGAGGAGATGGTGTTGGGTTTACTGTTGACTGTAGAGAGAGGGAGATGGTGTGGGGTTTACTGTAGAGAGAGAGGAGATGGTGTGGGGTTTACTGTTGAGAGAGAGGGAGATGGTGTGGGGTTGACTGTTGAGATAGAGGGAGATGGTGTGTGGGGTTTACTGTTGACTGTAGATAGAGGGAGATGGTGGGGTTGACTGTTGACTGTAGATAGAGAGTAGAGAGAGAGGGAGATGGTGTGGGGTTGACTGTTGACTGTAGATAGAGGGAGATGGTGTGGGGTTTGACTGTTGACTGTAGAGAGAGGGAGATGGTGTGGGTTTACTGTTGACTAGAGAGAGGGAGATGGTGTGGGACTGTTTACTGAGAGAGGGAGATGGGTGGGGTTTACTGTAGAGAGAGGGAGATGGTGTGGGGTTGACTGTTGACTGTAGAGAGAGGGAGATGGTGTGGGGTTGACTGTAGAGAGAGGGAGATGGTGTGGGGTTTACTGTTGACTGTAGAGAGAGGGAGATGGTGTGGGGTTGACTGTTGACTAGAGGGAGATGGTGGGGTTGACTGTAGAGAGAGGGAGATGGTGTGGGGTTTACTGTAGAGAGAGGGAGATGGTGTGGGGTTGACTGTAGAGAGAGGGAGATGGTGTGGGGTTGACTGACTAGAGAGAGGGAGATGGTGTGGGGTTGACTGTAGAGAGAGGAGACTGAGAGAGAGGGAGATGGTGTGGGGTTGACTGTAGAGGGAGATGGTGTGGGGTTGACTGTAGAGACTGGAGATGGTGTGGGGTTGACTGTAGAGAGAGGGAGATGGTGTGGGGTTGACTGTAGAGAGAGGGAGATGGTGTGGGGTTTACTGTAGAGAGGGAGATGGTGTGGGTTTACTTGAGAGAGGGAGACTGTGGGGTTGACTGTAGAGAGAGGGAGATGGTGTGGGTTTACTGTAGAGAGAGGGAGATGGTGTGGGGTTGACTGTAGAGAGAGGGAGATGGTGTGGGGTTGACTGTTGACTGGTAGAGGGAGAGGGAGATGTTGACTGGAGAGAGGAGAAGGTGTGGGGTTGACTGAGAGAGAGGGAGATGGTGTGGGGTTTACTGTAGAGAGAGGGAGATGGTGTGGGGTTGACTGTTGACTGTAGAGATGGAGATGGTGTGGGGTTGACTGTAGAGAGAGGGAGATGGTGTGGGGTTTACTGTTGACTGTAGAGAGAGGGAGATGGTGTGGGGTTGACTGTTGACTGGAGAGAGAGGGAGATGGTGTGGGGTTGACTGTAGAGAGAGGGAGATGGTGTGGGGGTTGACTGTAGAGAGAGGGAGATGGTGTGGGGTTGACTGTAGAGAGAGGAGATGGTGTGGGGTTGACTGTTGAGAGAGAGGAGATGGTGTGGGGGACTGTTGACTGTAGAGAGAGGGAGATGGTGTGGGGTTGACTGTAGAGAGAGGGAGATGGTGTGGGGTTTGACTGTAGAGAGAGGGAGATGGTGTGGGGTTTACTGTAGATAGAGGGAGATGGTGTGGGGTTGACTGTAGAGAGAGGGAGATGGTGGGGTTGACTGTAGAGAGAGGGAGATGGTGTGGGGGACTGTTGACTGGAGAGAGAGGAGATGGTGTGGGTTTACAGTTGACTGTAGAGAGAGGGAGATGGTGTGGGGTTTACTGTAGAGAGAGGGAGATGGTGTGGGGTTGACTGTAGAGAGAGGGAGATGGTGTGGGGTTGACTGTAGAGAGAGGGAGATGGTGTGGGGACTGTTGACTGTAGAGAGAGGAGATGGTGTGGGGTTGACTGTTGACTGTAGAGAGAGGAGATGGTGTTGGGGTTAGAGAGAGGGAGACTGTTGACTGGAGAGAGAGGGAGATGGTGTGGGGTTGACTGTTGACTGTAGAGAGAGGGAGATGGTGTGGGGTTTACTGTAGAGAGAGGGAGATGGTGTGGGGTTGACTGTTGACTGTAGAGAGATGGAGATGGTGTGGGGTTGACTGTAGAGAGAGGGAGATGGTGTGGGGGTTGACTGTAGAGAGAGGGAGATGGTGTGGGTTGACTGTTGACTGAGAGAGGGAGATGGGTGGGGTTGACTGTAGAGAGAGGGAGGGTGTGGGGTTGACTGTAGAGAGAGGGAGATGGTGTGGGGTTGACTGTAGAGAGAGGGAGATGGGTGGGGTTGGTTGACTGTAGAGAGAGGGAGATGGTGTGGGGTTGACTGACTGAGAGAGAGGGAGATGGTGTGGGGGTTTACTGTAGAGAGAGGGAGATGGTACTGTAGAGAGGGAGATGGTGTTGGGGTTTACTGTTGACTGTAGAGAGAGGGAGATGGTGTGGGGTTTACTGTAGAGAGAGAGGGAGATGGTGTGGGGTTTACTGTTGACTGGAGAGAGAGGGAGATGGTGTGGGGTTTACTGTTGACTGTAGAGAGAGGGAGATGGTGTGGGGTTTACTGTAGAGAGAGGGAGATGGTGTGGGGGTTTACTGTAGAGAGAGGAGATGGTGTGGGGGTTGACTGTAGAGAGAGGGAGATGGTGGGTTGACTGTAGAGAGAGGGAGATGGTGTTGGGGTTGACTGTTGACTGGAGAGAGAGGGAGATGGTGTGGGGTTTACTGTAGAGAGAGGGAGATGGTGTGGGGTTGACTGTTGACTGTAGAGAGATGGAGATGGTGTGGGGTTGACTGTAGAGAGAGGGAGATGGTGTGGGGTTTACTGTTGACTGTAGAGAGAGGGAGATGGTGTGGGGTTGACTGTTGACTGAGAGAGAGAGGGAGATGGTGGGGTTGACTGTAGAGAGAGGGAGATGGTGTGGGGTTGACTGTAGAGAGAGGGAGATGGTGTGGGGTTGACTGTAGAGAGAGGGAGATGGGTGGGGTTGACTGTTGACTGTAGAGAGAGGGAGATGGGTAGGGTTGACTGTTGACTGGAGAGAGAGGGAGATGGTGTGGGGGTTGACTGTAGAGAGAGGGAGATGGTGTTGGGGTTTACTGTAGAGAGAGGAGATGGTGTTGGGGTTTACTGTTGACTGTAGAGAGAGGAGATGGTGGGGGTTTACTTTAGAGAGAGGGAGATGGTGTGGGGTTTACTGTTGACTGGGAGAGAGGAGATGGTGTGGGGTTTACTGTTGACTGTAGAGAGAGGGAGATGGTGTGGGGTTTACTGTAGAGAGAGGGAGATGGTGTGGGGTTTACTGTAGAGAGAGGTAGATGGTGTGGGGTTGACTGTAGAGAGAGGGAGATGGTGTGGGGTTGACTGTAGAGAGAGGGAGATGGTGTGGGGTTTACTGTTGACTGTAGAGAGAGGGAGATGGTGTTGGGGTTGACTGTTGACTGGAGAGAGAGGGAGATGGTGTGGGGTTTACTGTTGACTGTAGAGAGAGGGAGATGGTGTGGGTTGACTCCAGAGAGAGGGAGATGGTGTGGGTTTACTGTTGACTGTAGAGAGAGGGAGATGGTGTGGGTTGACTGTAGAGAGAGGGAGATGGTCTGGGTTGACTGTAGAGAGGGAGATGGTGTGGGGTTTACTGCAGAGAGAGGGAGATGGTGGGGTTTACTGTAGAGAGAGGAGATGGTGTGGTGTTGACTGTAGAGAGAGGGAGATGGCATGACTGTAGAGAGAGGGAGATGGTGGGGTTGACTGTAGAGAGAGGGAGATGTGTGGGGGTTTACTGTAGAGAGAGGAGTGTGTGTGTGTGTGACTGTAGAGAGAGGGAGATGTGTGGGGTTGACTGTAGATAGAGGGAGATGGTGTGAGGTTGACTGTAGAGAGAGGGAGATTGGGGTTGACTGTTGACTCAGAGAGGGAGTAATTTAGTAAGCCTGAAGCCTTCGGCTGGAGAAGGAGCATTAACCTGTGGTCATTCCCCTTGCCCCATTCACCTCCACCCTGCCCCTCCCTCTCTGCCTCCCAGCCTCCAGCGCTACCAGGAGCCCTCCTTCACTCCCTCTTCCTCCTTCCCTACTCCTCTCTGTATCCTCCTGAAGATGGCCCCTGTGTCCCTGTCCCCTCTTTACTCCATCCTCGATCCCCTACCTTGTGTTGTCCCTCCTACTCCATAGATGCTCCCCTCCCCTCCCTCTCTGGCTCCATCCCTACCTCCCTCTGCCCCACCTCCCTAGCCCCTCCCTCCCCCTCCCTCCCAATTGTGCTGCCTACCCTCCCTAGCTCCCTCCCTCCCAACCTCCCTCTCTGCCTCCACCCTGTATCCCTCCCTCCCTAGATGGCCTTCTGCCTCCACCCTCCCTCGCTCCCTCCTGGCATCTGTCTCCACCCTCCTTCGTATCCTCAACTTTGATTGTTCCCCGCCCCTTCCCTCTCTGCCTCCCATCCTCCCCCTCCCTAGATGGCATTCCTCCTTGTATCCTTCCCATAGATCTCCTCCATTGTCCCCGCCTCCCTATCCCTACTGATCCACCCCATCCCTCCTCTGTACCCCTCCCTCCTCGCTCCCTAGATGCCATTGTCCCTCCCTATCCTAATGATATAATGATTGCATCCTCCAGTGTTGAGAATCCTCAAAGCCAATAGAATCAGATCTCTGGGGATTGTGTTGTTTTCAGCTGAGGTGGATTGAGCATGATGGAGATGAGGGTGGGGGTGAAAGGGTGAGTGTGTGTGTGTGTGTGTGTGTGTGCATGTGTGTGTGTATCCCTGTGTGTGTGTGTGTGTGTAGATGGCATTGTGTTGTATCCTACTGATAGATAGAATGGCATTGTAGTTGTATCCTACTGAGAAGGAGCATTGTGGTCATTGTGCAGAGTTCACCGCCACCTGACTCATAAGATAGCAACAGCAGCATACAGTTGATCCACTAGCTGACTGTACAGGAAGATGGCATTGTGTTGTATCCTACTGATAGATGGCATTGTGTTGTATCCTATTGATAGATAGATGGCATTGTGCTGTATCCTACTGATAGATGGCATTGTGTTGTATCCTACTGATAGATAGATGGCATTGTGTTGTATCCTACTAGATAGATGGCATTGTGTTGTATCCTACTGATAGATGGCATTGTGTTGTATCCTATTGATAGATAGATGGCATTGTGTTGTATCCTACTGATAGATGGCATTGTGTTGTATCCTACTGATAGATAGATGGCATTGTGCTGTATCCTACTGATAGATGGCATTGTGTTGTATCCTACTGATAGATAGATGGCATTGTGTTGTATCCTACTGATAGATGGCATTGTGTTGTATCCTACTGATAGATGGCATTGTGTTGTATCCTACTGATAGATAGATGGTATTGTGTTGTATCCTACTGATAGATGGCATTGTGTTGTATCCTGATAGATAGATGGCATTGTGTTGTATCCTACTGATAGATAGATGGCATTGTGTTGTATCCTACTGATAGATGGCATTGTGTTGTATCCTACTGATAGATAGATGGCATTGTGTTGTATCCTACTGATGATAGATGGCATTGTGTTGTATCCTACTGATAGATAGATGGCATTGTGTTGTATCCTACTGATAGATAGATGGCATTGTGTTGTATCCTGATAGATAGATGGCATTGTGTTGTATCCTATTGATAGATAGATGGCATTGTGTTGTATCCTACTGATAGATAGATGGCATTGTGTTGTATCCTACTGATAGATAGATGGCATTGTGTTGTATCCTACTGATAGATGGCATTGTGTTGTATCCTACTGGATAGATAGATGGCATTGTGTTGTATCCTACTGATAGATAGATGGCATTGTGTTGTATCCTACTGATAGATGGCATTGTGTTGTATCCTATTGATAGATAGATGGCATTGTGTTGTATCCTACTGATAGATAGATGGTATTGTGTTGTATCCTACTGATAGATGGCATTGTGTTGTATCCTACTGATAGATAGATGGTATTGTGTTGTATCCTACTGATAGATGGCATTGTGTTGTATCCTACTGATAGATGGCATTGTGCTGTATCCTACTGATAGATAGATGGTATTGTGTTGTATCCTACTGATAGATGGCATTGTGTTGTATCCTACTGATAGATGGCATTGTGTTGTATCCTACTGATAGATAGATGGCATTGTGTTGTATCCTACTGATAGATAGATGGCATTGTGTTGTATCCTACTGATAGATAGATGGCATTGTGTTGTATCCTACTGATAGATAGATGGCATTGTGTTGTATCCTACTGATAGATAGATGGCATTGTGTTGTATCCTACTGATAGATGGCATTGTGTTGTATCCTACTGATAGATAGATGGCATTGTGTTGTATCCTACTGATAGATGGCATTGTGTTGTATCCTACTGATAGATAGATGGCATTGTGTTGTATCCTACTGATAGATAGATGGCATTGTGTTGTATCCCTACTGATAGATAGATGGCATTGTGTTGTATCCTACTGATAGATAGATGGCATTGTGTTGTATCCTACTGATAGATAGATGGCATTGTGTTGTATCCTACTGATAGATGGCATTGTGTTGTATCCTACTGATGATAGATGGCATTGTATTTGTATCCTACTGATAGATGGCATTGTGTTGTATCCTACTGATAGATGGCATTGTGTTGTATCCTACTGATAGATGGCATTGTGTTGTATCCTACTGATAGATGGCATTGTGTTGTATCCTACTGATAGATAGATGGCATTGTGTTGTATCCTACTGATAGATGGCATTGTGTTGTATCCTACTGATAGATAGATGGCATTGTGTTGTATCTACTGATATATAGATGGCATTGTGTTGATAGATAGATGGCATTGTGTTGTATCCTACTGATAGATAGATGGCATTGTGTTGTATCCTACTAGATAGATGGCATTGTGTTGTATCCTACTGATAGATGGCATTGTGTTGTATCCTACTGATAGATAGATGGCATTGTGTTGTATCCTACTGATAGATAGATGGCATTGTGTTGTATCTACTGATAGATAGATGGCATTGTGCTGTATCCTACTGATAGATAGATGGCATTGTGTTGTATCCTATTGATAGATGGCATTGTGTTGTATCCTATTGATGGATGGCATTGTGTTGTATCCTACTGATAGATGGATGGCATTGTGTTGTATCCTACTGATAGATAGATGGCATTGTGTTGTATCCTACTGATAGATGGCATTGTGTTGTATCCTACTGATGATAGATGGCATTGTGTTGCATCTCTGATAGATAGATGGCATTGTGTTGTATCCTACTGATAGATAGATGGCATTGTGTTGTATCCTACTGATAGATGGCATTGTGTTGTATCCTACTGATAGATAGATGGCATTGTGTTGTATCCTACTGATAGATAGATGGCATTGTGTTGTATCCTACTGATAGATAGATGGCATTGTGTTGTATCCTACTGATAGATGGCATTGTGTTGTATCCTACTGATAGATGGCATTGTGTTGTATCCTACTGATAGATGGCATTGTGTTGTATCCTACTAGATAGATGGCATTGTGTTGTATCCCTACTGATAGATAGATGGCATTGTGTTGTATCTACTGATAGATAGATGGCATTGTGTTGTATCCTACTGATAGATGGCATTGTGTTGTATCCTCTGATAGATGGCATTGTGTTGTATCCTACTGATAGATAGCATTGTGTTGTATCCTACTGATAGATGGCATTGTGTTGTATCCTACTGATAGATGGCATTGTGTTGTATCCTACTGATAGATGGCATTGTGTTGTATCCTACTGATAGATGGCATTGTGTTGTATCCTACTGATAGATGGCATTGTGTTGTATCCTACTGATAGATAGATGGCATTGTGCTGTATCCTACTGATAGATAGATGGCATTGTGTTGTATCCTACTGATAGATGGCATTGTGTTGTATCCTACTAGATAGATGGCATTGTGTTGTATCCTACTGATAGATGGCATTGTGTTGTATCCTACTGATAGATAGATGGCATTGTGTTGTATCCCTACTGATAGATGGCATGGTGTTGTATCCTACTGATGATAGATGGCATTGTGTTGTATCCCTACTGATAGATGGCATTGTGTTGTATCCTACTGATAGATGGCATTGTGTTGTATCCTACTGATAGATGGCATTGTGTTGTATCCTACTGATAGATAGATGGCATTGTGTTGTATCCTACTGATAGATAGATGGCATTGTGTTGTATCCTACTGATAGATAGATGGCATTGTGTTGTATCCTACTGATAGATGGTATTGTGTTGTATCCTACTGATAGATAGATGGCATTGTGTTGTATCCTACTGATAGATGGCATTGTGTTGTATCCTACTGATAGATAGATGGCATTGTGTTTGTATCCTACTGATAGATAGATGGCATTGTGCTGTATCCTGCTATTAGATAGATGGCATTGTGTTGTATCCTACTGATAGATGGCATTGTGTTGTATCCTATTAGATAGATGGCATTGTGTTGTATCCTACTGATAGATGGATGGCATTGTATTTTGTATCTACTGATAGATAGATGGCATTGTGTTGTATCCTACTGATAGATGGCATTGTGCTGTATCACACCATTTATTAGATGGCATTGTGTTGTATCCTACTGATAGATGGCATTGTGTTATCCCACTACTGATAGATAAGATGGCATTGTGTTGTATCCTGATAGATGGCATTGTGTTGTATCCTACTGATAGATGGCATTGTGCTGTAATCACCACTGATAGATGGCATTGTGTTGTATCCTACTGATAGATGGCATTGTGTTGTATCCTACTGATAGATGGCATTGTGTTGTATCCTACTGATAGATGGCATTGTGTTGTATCCTACTGATAGATAGATGGCATTGTGTTGTATCCTACTGATAGATAGATGGCATTGTGTTGTATCCTACTGATAGATGGCATTGTGTTGTATCCTACTGATAGATGGCATTGTGTTGTATCCTACTGATAGATAGATGGCATTGTGTTGTATCCTACTGATAGATGGCATTGTGTTGTATCCTATTGATAGATGGCATTGTGTTGTATCCTACTGATAGATGGCATTGTGTTGTATCCTACTGATAGATAGATGGCATTGTGTTGTATCCTACTGATAGATGGCATTGTGTTGTATCCTACTGATAGATGGCATTGTGTTGTATCCTACTGATAGATAGATGGCATTGTGTTGTATCCTACTGATAGATGGCATTGTGTTGTATCCTACTGATAGATGGCATTGTGTTGTATCCTACTGATAGATAGATGGCATTGTGTTGTATCCTACTGATAGATAGATGGCATTGTGTTGTATCCTACTGATAGATAGATGGCATTGTGTTGTATCCTACTGATAGATAGATGGCATTGTGTTGTATCCTACTGGATAGATGGCATTGTGTTGTATCCTACTGATAGAAGATGGCATTGTGTTGTATCCTACTGATAGATAGATGGCATTGTGTTGTATCCTACTGATAGATAGATGGCATTGTGTTGTATCCTACTGATAGATGGCATTGTGTTGTATCCTACTGATAGATAGATGGCATTGTGTTGTATCCTACTGATAGATAGATGGCATTGTGTTGTATCCTACTGATAGATGGCATTGTGTTGTATCCTACTGATAGATAGATGGCATGGTGTTGTATCCTACTGATAGATGGCATTGTGTTGTATCCTACTGATAGATATATGGCATTGTGTTGTATCCTACATGATAGATGGCATTGTGTTGTATCCTACTGATAGATAGATGGCATTGTGTTGTATCCTACTGATAGATAGATGGCATTGTGTTGTATCCTACTGATAGATAGATGGCATTGTGTTGTATCCTACTGATAGATGGCATTGTGTTGTATCCTACTGATAGATAGATGGCATTGTGTTGTATCCTACTGATAGATAGATGGCATTGTGTTGTATCCTACTGATAGATAGATGGCATTGTGTTGTATCCTACTGATTAGATGGCATTGTGTTGTATCCTACTGATAGATGGCATTGTGTTGTATCCTACTGATAGATAGATGGCATTGTGTTGTATCCTACTGATAGATAGATGGCATTGTGTTGTATCCTACTGATAGATAGATGGCATTGTGTTGTATCCTACTGATAGATGGCATTGTGTTGTATCCTACTGATAGATGGCATTGTGTTGTATCCTACTGATAGATAGATGGCATTGTGTTGTATCCTACTGATAGATAGATGGCATTGTGTTGTATCCTACTGATAGATGGCATTGTGTTGTATCCTACTGATAGATAGATGGCATTGTGTTGTATCCTACTGATAGATGGCATTGTGTTGTATCCTACTGATAGATAGATGGCATTGTGTTGTATCCTACTGATAGATGGCATTGTGTTGTATCCTACTGATAGATAGATGGCATTGTGTTGTATCCTACTGATAGATAGATGGCATTGTGTTGTATCCTACTGATAGATAGATGGCATTGTGTTGTATCCTACTGATAGATAGATGGCATTGTGTTGTATCCTACTGATAGGATGGCATTGTGTTGTATCCTACTGATAGATAGATGGCATTGTGTTGTATCCTACTGATAGATGGCATTGTGTTGTATCCTACTGATAGATAGATGGCATTGTGTTGTATCCTACTGATAGATGGCATTGTGTTGTATCCTACTGATAGATAGATGGCATTGTGTTGTATCCTACTGATAGATAGATGGCATTGTGTTGTATCCTACTTGATAGATGGCATTGTGTTGTATCCTACTGATAGATGATGGCATTGTGTTGTATCCTACTGATAGATAGATGGCATTGTGTTGTATCCTACTGATAGATAGATGGCATTGTGTTGTATCCTACTGATAGATAGATGGCATTGTGTTGTATCCTACTGATAGATAGATGGCATTGTGTTGTATCCTACTGATAGATAGATGGCATTGTGTTGTATCCTACTGATAGATGGCATTGTGTTGTATCCTACTGATAGATGGCATTGTGTTGTATCCTACTGATAGATGGCATTGTGTTGTATCCTACTGATAGATGGCATTGTGTTGTATCCTACTGATAGATGGCATTGTGTTGTATCCCTACTGATAGATGGCATTGTGTTGTATCCTACTGATAGATGGCATTGTGTTGTATCCTACTGATAGATGGCATTGTGTTGTATCTACTGATAGATGGCATTGTGTTGTATCCTACTGAGTAGATGGCATTGTGCTGTATCCTACTGATAGATGGCATTGTGTTGTATCCTACTGATAGATGGCATTGTGTTGTATCCTACTGATAGATAGATGGCATTGTGTTGTATCCTACTGATAGATAGATGGCATTGTGTTGTATCCTACTGATAGATAGATGGCATTGTGTTGTATCCTACTGATAGATGGCATTGTGTTGTATCCTACTGATAGATGATGGCATTGTGTTGTATCCTACTGATAGATAGATGGCATTGTGTTGTATCCTACTGATAGATAGATGGCATTGTGTTGTATCCTACTGATAGATGGCAGTGTGTTGTATCCTACTGATAGATGGCATGTGTGTTGTATCCTACTGATAGATGGCATTGTGATTGATAGATGGCATCTGTACTGATAGATAGATGGCATGGTGTTGTATCCTACTGATAGATGGCATTGTGTTGATCTCTACTGATGATCGATGGCATGGTGTTGTATCCTACTGATAGATGGCAGCATTGTGTTGTATCACTACTGATGATGGCAT
>NW_027038115.1:0-26005 GCF_034236695.1 Oncorhynchus nerka | reverse complement strand
GAACTCCCTAATTTTGTTCCCTACCTTTTAATTGTTTTATTATTATTATCTAGCAAAGCATTTTTTATTTAATGATGCTACTCTCTGTTTATTATCTATGATAGTCACTTCACCCCTACCTACATGTACACTGCTGCTACTCTCTGTTTATTATCTATGCATAGTCACTTCACCCCTACCTCCATGTACACTGCTGCTACTCTCTGTTTATTATCTATGCATAGTCACTTTACCTCTACCTACATGTACACTGCTGCTACTCTCTGTTTATTATCTATGCATAGTCACTTTAACTCTACCTACATGGACACTGCTGCTACTCTCTGTTTATTATCTATGCATAGTCACTTTACCCCTACCTACATGGACACTGCTGCTACTCTCTGTTTATTATCTATGCATAGTCACTTTACCCCTACCTACATGGACACTGCTGCTACTCTCTGTTTATTATCTATGCATAGTCACTTTACCCCTACCTCCATGTACACTGCTGCTACTCTCTGTTTATTATCTATGCATAGTCACTTTTACCTCTACCTACATGTACATCATGCTACTCTCTGTTTATTATCTATGCATAGTCACTTTACCTCACCTACATGTACACTGCTGCTACTCCTTCTGTTTATTATCTATGCATAGTCACTTTACCTCTACCTACATGTACACTGCTGCTACTCTCTGTTTATTATCTATGCATAGTCACTTTACCTCTACCTACATGTACACTGCTGCTACTCTCTGTTTATTATCTATGCATAGTCACTTCACCCCTACCTCCATGGACACTGCTGCTACTCTCTGTTTATTATCTATGCATAGTCACTTTACCCCTACCTCCATGTACACTGCTGCTACTCTCTGTTTATTATCTATGCATAGTCACTTTACCCCTACCTCCATGTACACTGCTGCTACTCTCTGTTTATTATCTATGCATAGTCACTTTAACTCTACCTACATGTACACTGCTGCTACTCTCTGTTTATTATCTATGCATAGTCACTTTAACCCTACCTACATGTACACTGCTGCTACTCTCTGTTTATTATCTATGCATAGTCACTTTACCCCTACCTACATGTACACTGCTGCTACTCTCTGTTTATTATCTATGTTTAGTCACTTCACCCCTACCTCCATGTACACTGCTGCTACTCCTCTGTTTATTATCTATGCATAGTCACTTTACCCTACCTACATGTACACTGCTGCTACTTCGTTTATTATCTATGCATAGTCACTTCACCCCTACCTCCATGTACACTGCTGCTACTCTCTGTTTATTATCTATACATAGTCACTTTAATTCCTACCTCCATGTACACTGCTGCTACTCTGTTTATTATCTATGCATAGTCACTTCACCCCTACCTCCATGTACACTGCTGCTACTCTCTGTTTATTATCTATGCATAGTCACTTCACCCCTACCTACATGTACACTGCTGCTACTCTCTGTTTATTATCTATGCATAGTCACTTTACCCCTACCTACATGTACACTGCTGCTACTCTCTGTTTATTATCTATGCATAGTCACTTTAACCCTACCTACATGGACACTGCTGCTACTCTCTGTTTATTATCTATGCATAGTCACTTTAACTCTACCTACATGGACACTGCTGCTACTCTCTGTTTATTATCTATGCATAGTCACTTTAACTCTACCTACATGTACACTGCTGCTACTCTCTGTTTATTATCTATGCATAGTCACTTTACCCCTACCTCCATGTACACTGCTGCTACTCTCTGTTTATTATCTATGATAGTCACTTTCATCTTTACCTACATGTACACTGCTGCTACTTCTCTGTTTATTATCTATGCATAGTCACTTCACCCCCTACCTACATGTACACTGCTGCTACTCTAATGTTTATTATCTTATGCATAGTCACTTTAATCCTCTACCTACATGGACACTGCTGCTACTCTCTGTTTATTATCTATGCATAGTCACTTTTACCCCTACCTACATGGACACTGCTGCTACTCTCTGTTTATTATCTATGCATAGTCACTTTACCCCTACCTACATGGACACTGCTGCTACTCTCTGTTTATTATCTATGCATAGTCACTTTACCCCTACCTCCATGTACACTGCTGCTACTCTCTGTTTATTATCTATGCATAGTCACTTTACCTCTACCTACATGTACACTGCTGCTACTCTCTGTTTATTATCTATGCATAGTCACTTTACCTCTACCTACATGTACACTGCTGCTACTCTCTGTTTATTATCTATGCATAGTCACTTTACCTCTACCTACATGTACACTGCTGCTACTCTCTGTTTATTATCTATGCATAGTCACTTACCTCTCTACCTACATGTACACTGCTGCTACTCTCTGTTTATTATCTATGCATAGTCACTTCACCCCTACCTCCATGGACACTGCTGCTACTCTCTGTTTATTATCTATGCATAGTCACTTTACCCCTACCTCCATGTACACTGCTGCTACTCTCTGTTTATTATCTATGCATAGTCACTTTACCCCTACCTCCATGTACACTGCTGCTACTCTCTGTTTATTATCTATGCATAGTCACTTTAACTCTACCTACATGTACACTGCTGCTACTCTCTGTTTATTATCTATGCATAGTCACTTTAACCCTACCTACATGTACACTGCTGCTACTCTCTGTTTATTATCTATGCATAGTCACTTTACCCCTACCTACATGTACACTGCTGCTACTCTCTGTTTATTATCTATGCATAGTCACTTCACCCCTACCTCCATGTACACTGCTGCTACTCTCTGTTTATTATCTATGCATAGTCACTTTACCCCTACCTACATGTACACTGCTGCTACTCTCTGTTTATTATCTATGCATAGTCACTTCACCCCTACCTCCATGTACACTGCTGCTACTCTCTGTTTATTATCTATGCATAGTCACTTTACCCCTACCTCCATGTACACTGCTGCTACTCTCTGTTTATTATCTATGCATAGTCACTTCACCCCTACCTCCATGTACACTGCTGCTACTCTCTGTTTATTATCTATGCATAGTCACTTCACCCCTACCTACATGTACACTGCTGCTACTCTCTGTTTATTATCTATGCATAGTCACTTTACCCCTACCTACATGTACACTGCTGCTACTCTCTGTTTATTATCTATGCATAGTCACTTTAACCCTACCTACATGGACACTGCTGCTACTCTCTGTTTATTATCTATGCATAGTCACTTTAACTCTACCTACATGGACACTGCTGCTACTCTCTGTTTATTATCTATGCATAGTCACTTTAACTCTACCTACATGTACACTGCTGCTACTCTCTGTTTATTATCTATGCATAGTCACTTTAACCCTACCTACATGTACACTGCTGCTACTCTCTGTTTATTATCTATGCATAGTCACTTTACCCCTACCTCCATGTACACTGCTGCTACTCTCTGTTTATTATCTATGCATAGTCACTTTACCCCTACCTCCATGTACACTGCTGCTACTCTCTGTTTATTATCTATGCATAGTCACTTTAACCCTACCTCCATGTACACTGCTGCTACTTCTGTTTATTATCTATGCATAGTCACTTTACCCCTACCTCCATGTACACTGCTGCTACTTTGTTTATTATCTATGCATAGTCACTTTAACTCTACCTACATGTACACTGCTGCTACTGTTTATTATCTATGCATAGTCACTTTACCCCTACCTCCATGTACACTGCTGCTACTCTCTGTTTATTATCTATGCATAGTCACTTTAATTCTACTCTCCATGTACACTGCTGCTACTTCTGTTTATTATCTATGCATAGTCACTTTAACCCTCTACCTCCATGTACACACTGCTGCTACTCTCTGTTTATTATCTATGCATAGTCACTTTAATCCCCCACTCTACATGTACACTGCTGCTACTCTCTGTTTATTATCTATGATAGTCACTTTAACCCTACCTCCATGTACACTGCTGCTACTCTCTGTTTATTATCTATGCATAGTCACTTTAACTCTACCTACATGTACACTGCTGCTACTCTCTGTTTATTATCTATGCATAGTCACTTTAACCCTACCTCCATGTACACTGCTGCTACTCTCTGTTTATTATCTATGCATAGTCACTTTAACCCTACCTCCATGTACACTGTTGCTACTGTTTATTATCTATGCATAGTCACTTTAACCCTACCTACATGTACACTGCTGCTACTCTCTGTTTATTATCTATGCATAGTCACTTTAACTCTACCTACATGTACACTGCTGCTACTCTCTGTTTATTATCTATGCATAGTCACTTTAACCCTACCTACATGTACACTGCTGCTACTCTCTGTTTATTATCTATGCATAGTCACTTTACTCCCTACCCCATGTACACTGCTGCTACTCTCTGTTTATTATCTATGCATAGTCACTTTACCCCTACCTCCATGTACACTGCTGCTACTCTCTGTTTATTATCTATGCATAGTCACTTTAACCCTACCTCCATGTACACTGCTGCTACTCTCTGTTTATTATCTATGCATAGTCACTTTACCCCTACCTCCATGTACACTGCTGCTACTCTCTGTTTATTATCTATGCATAGTCACTTTAACTCTACCTACATGTACACTGCTGCTACTCTCTGTTTATTATCTATGCATAGTCACTTTACTCCCTACCTCCATGTACACTGCTGCTACTTGTTTATTATCTATGCATAGTCACTTTACCCCTACCTCCATGTACACTGCTGCTACTCTCTGTTTATTATCTATGCATAGTCACTTTAACCCTACCTCCATGTACACTGCTGCTACTCTCTGTTTATTATCTATGCATAGTCACTTTAACTCTACCTACATGTACACTGCTGCTACTCTCTGTTTATTATCTATGATAGTCACTTTAACCCTACCTCCATGTACACTGCTGCTACTCTCTGTTTATTATCTATGCATAGTCACTTTAACTCTACCTACATGTACACTGCTGCTACTCTCTGTTTATTATCTATGCATAGTCACTTTAACCCTACCTCCATGTACACTGCTGCTACTCTCTGTTTATTATCTATGCATAGTCACTTTAACCCTACCTCCATGTACACTGCTGCTACTCTCTGTTTATTATCTATGCATAGTCACTTTAACCCTACCTCCATGTACACTGCTGCTACTCTCTGTTTATTATCTATGCATAGTCACTTTACCCCTACCTCCATGTACACTGCTGCTACTCTCTGTTTATTATCTATGCATAGTCACTTTACCCCTACCTCCATGTACACTGCTGCTACTCTCTGTTTATTATCTATGCATAGTCACTTTAACCCTACCTCCATGTACACTGCTGCTACTCTCTGTTTATTATCTATGCATAGTCACTTTAACCCTACCTCCATGTACACTGCTGCTACTCTCTGTTTATTATCTATGCATAGTCACTTTAACCCTACCTCCATGTACACTGCTGCTACTCTCTGTTTATTATCTATGCATAGTCACTTTAACTCTACCTACATGTACACTGCTGCTACTCTCTGTTTATTATCTATGCATAGTCACTTTACCCCTACCTCCATGTACACTGCTGCTACTCTCTGTTTATTATCTATGCATAGTCACTTTAACCCTACCTCCATGTACACTGCTGCTACTCTCTGTTTATTATCTATGCATAGTCACTTTAACCCTACCTCCATGTACACTGCTGCTACTCTCTGTTTATTATCTATGCATAGTCACTTTAATTCTACCTACATGGACATCTTGACTCAATTACCTCGACTAACCTGTGCCCCCACACATTGACTCGGTACCGGTACCCCCTGTATATAGCCTCATTACTAACCTGTGCCCCCACACATTGACTCGGTACCGGTACCCCCTGTATATAGCCTCATTACTAACCTGTGCCCCCACACATTGACTCAGTACGGGTCCCTCCTGTATATAACCTCATTACTAACCTGTACCCCTGCACATTGACTCGGTACCGGTACCCCCTGTATATAGCCTCATTACTAACCTGTACCCCACACACATGACTCGGTACCGCTCCCTCCTGTATATAACCTCATTACTAACCTGTACTCCTGCACATTGACTGCACCGTACCCCTGTATATAGCCTCATTACTAACCTGTACCCCCACACATTGACTGGCACTGCCCCTCCTGTATATAACCTCATTACTAACCTGTACCCCCACACATTGACTGCACCGTACCCCTGTATATAGCCTCATTACTAACCTGTGCCCCCACACATTGACTCGCACTGTACCCCTGTATATAGCCTCATTACTAACCTGTGCCCCCACACATTGACTCAGTACGGGTCCCTCCTGTATATAACCTCATTACTAACCTGTACCCCTGCACATTGACTCGGTACCGGTACCCCCTGTATATAGCCTCATTACTAACCTGTACCCCCACACATTGACTCGGTACCGCTCCCTCCTGTATATAACCTCATTACTAACCTGTACCCTGCACATTGACTCGGTACCGGTACCCCCTGTATATAGCCTCATTACTAACCTGTACCCCCACACATTGACTCGGTACCGTTCCCTCCTGTATATAACCTCATTACTAACCTGTACCCCCACACATTGACTCGGTACCGGTACCCCCTGTATATAGCCTCATTACTAACCTGTACCCCCACACATTGACTCGGTACCGGTACCCCCTGTATATAACCCCATTACTAACCTGTACCCTGCACATTGACTCAGTACCGGTCCCTCCTGTATATAACCTCATTACTAACCTGTACCCTGCACATTGACTTGGTACCGGTGCCCCCTGTATATAACCTCATTACTAACCTGTACCCCCACACATTGACTCGGTACCGGTACCCCCTGTATATAACCCCATTACTAACCTGTACCCTGCACATTGACTCAGTACCGGTCCCTCCTGTATATAACCTCATTACTAACCTGTACCCTGCACATTGACTTGGTACCGGTACCCCCTGTATATAACCTCATTACTAACCTGTACCCCCACACATTGACTCGGTACCGGTCCCTCCTGTATATAACCTCATTACTAACCTGTACCCTGCACATTGACTCAGTACTGGTCCCTCCTGTATATAACCTCATTACTAACCTGTACCCTGCACATTGACTCGGTACCGGGCCCTCCTGTATATAACCTCATTACTAACCTGTACCCTGCACATTGACTCAGTACCGGTCCCTCCTGTATATAACCTCATTACTAACCTGTGCCCCCACACATTGACTCGGTACGGGTCCCTCCTGTATATAACCTCATTACTAACCTGTACCCTGCACATTGACTCGGTACCGGTCCCTCCTGTATATAACCTCATTACTAACCTGTACCCCGGCACATTGACTGCACCGTCCCTCCTGTATATAACCTCATTACTAACCTGTACCCTGCACATTGACTCGGTACCGTACCCCCTGTATATAACCCTCATTACTAACCTGTACCCCCCACACATTGACTCTGTACTCGGTCCCTCCTGTATATAACCCCATTACTAACCTGTACCCTGCACATTGACTCGTACCGGTCCCTCCTGTATATAACCTCATTACTAACCTGTACCCTGCACATTGACTCTACCGTCCCTCCTGTATATAACCTCATTACTAACCTGTACCCTGCACATTGACTCGTACCGGTCCCTCTGTATATAACCTCACATAACCTGTACCCCCGGCACATTGACTCGGTACCGGTCCCTCCTGTATATAACCTCATTACTAACCTGTACCCTGCACATTGACTCGGTACCGGTACCCTGTATATAACCTCATTACTAACCTGTACCCTGCACATTGACTCAGTACCGGTCCCTCCTGTATATAACCTCATTACTAACCTGTACCCTGCACATTGACTCGGCACCGGTCCCTCCTGTATATAACCTCATTACTAACCTGTAAAATTCTGCACATTGACTCGGTACGGGTCCCTCCTGTATATAACCTCATTACTAACCTGTACCCTGCACATTGACCTGTACCGGTCCCTCCTGTATATAACCTCATTACTAACCTGTACCCCCGCACATTGACTCGTACCGGTCCCCCCTCCTGTATATAACCTCATTACTAACCTGTACCCTGCACATTGACTCTCGGTACCGGTACCCCTGTATATAGCCTCATTACTAACCTGTACCCTGCACATTGACTCAGTACCGGTCCCTCCTGTATATAACCTCATTTACTAACCTGTACCCTGCACATTGACTCGCACCGTACCCCTGTATATAACCTCATTACTAACCTGTACCCCGGGGCACATTGACTCAGTACCGGTCCCTCCTGTATATAACCTCATTACTAACCTGTACCCCGGCACATTGACTCAGTACGGGTCCCTCCTGTATATAACCTCATTACTAACCTGTACCCTGCATATTGACTCAGTACCGGTCCCTCCCTGTATATCCTCATTACTAACCTGTACCTGCACATTGACTCAGTACCGGGTCCCTCCTGTATATAACCTCATTACTAACCTGTACCCTGCACATTGACTCGGCACCGGTCCTCCTGTATATAACCTCATTACTAACCTGTACCCCCGCACATTGACTCAGTACCGGTCCCTCCTGTATATAACCTCATTACTAACCTGTACCCTGCACATTGACTCGGTACCGGTACCCCTGTATATAACCTCACACTAACCTGTACCCCGGCACATTGACTCAGTACCGGTCCCTCCTGTATATAACCTCATTACTAACCTGTACCCTGCACATTGACTCGCACCGGTAAACCTGTATATAACCATTACTAACCTGTACCCCGCACATTGACTCAGTACCGGTCCCTCCTGTATATAACCTCATTACTAACCTGTACCGCACATTGACTCGTACCGGTCCCTCCTGTATATAACCTCATTACTAACCTGTACCCTGCACATTGACTCGCACTGCACCCTGTATATAACCTCATTACTAACCTGTACCCCGGCACATTGACTCAGTACCGGTCCCTCCTGTATATAACCTCATTACTAACCTGTACCCTGCACATTGACTCGGTACCGGTACCCCTGTATATAACCTCATTACTAACCTGTACCCTGCACATTGACTCGGTACCGGTACCCCTGTATATAACCTCATTACTAACCTGTACCCTGCACATTGACTCGGTACCGGTACCCCCTGTATATAACCTCATTACTAACCTGTACCCCGGCACATTGACTCAGTACCGGTCCCTCCTGTATATAACCTCATTACTAACCTGTACCCTGCACATTGACTCAGTACCGGTACCCCCTGTATATAACCTCATTACTAACCTGTACCCTGCACATTGACTCAGTACCGGTCCCTCCTGTATATAACCTCGTTATTGTTATTTTATTTTATTTATTTTGTTTTTTATTCTTCTTTTTCTTAACTGTGTTTCACATTTCACTGTAAGGTCTACATACACCTGTTGTATTCAGAGCATTTCACAGTAAGGTCTACCTACACCTGTTGTATTCAGAGCATTTCACTGTAAGGTCTACTACACCTGTTGTATTCAGAGCATTTCACTGTAAGGTCTACATACACCTGTTGTATTCAGAGCATTTCACTGTAAGGTCTACTACACCTGTTGTATTCAGAGCATTTCACTGTAAGGTCTACTACACCTGTTGTATTCAGAGCATTTCACTGTAAGGTCTACATACACCTGTTGTATTCAGAGCATTTCACTGTAAGGTCTACATACACCTGTTGTATTCAGAGCATTTGACAGTAAGGTCTACCTACACCTGTTGTATTCAGAGCATTTCACTGTAAGGTCTACCTACACCTGTTGTATTCAGAGCATTTGACAGTAAGGTCTACCTACACCTGTTGTATTCAGCATTTCACAGTAAGGTCTACATACACCTGTTGTATTCAGAGCATTTCACAGTAAGGTCTACCTACACCTGTTGTATTCAGCATTTCACTGTAAGGTCTACCTACACCTGTTGTATTCAGCATTTCACAGTAAGGTCTACTACACCTGTTGTATTCAGAGCATTACAGTAAGGTCTACTTTGTATTCAGAGCATTTGACAGTAAGGTCTACCTACACCTGTTGTATTCAGCATTTCACAGTAAGGTCTACTACACCTGTTGTATTCAGAGCATTTCACAGTAAGGTCTACTACACCTGTTGTATTCAGAGCATTTGACAGTAAGGTCTACCTACACCTGTTGTATTCAGCATTTCACAGTAAGGTCTACTACACCTGTTGTATTCAGAGCATTTCACAGTAAGGTCTACTACACCTGTTGTATTCAGAGTATTTCACTGTAAGGTCTACATACACCTGTTGTATTCAGAGCATTTGACAGTAAGGTCTACCTACACCTGTTGTATTCAGAGCATTTCACTGTAAGGTCTACCTACACCTGTTGTATTCAGAGCATTTGACAGTAAGGTCTACCTACACCTGTTGTATTCAGCATTTCACAGTAAGGTCTACATACACCTGTTGTATTCAGAGCATTTCACAGTAAGGTCTACCTACACCTGTTGTATTCATCATTTCACAGTAAGGTCTACCTACACCTTTGTATCAGTTTCACTGTAAGGTCTACCTACACCTGTTGTATTCAGCATTTCACAGTAAGGTCTACTACACCTGTTGTATTCAGAGCATTTCACAGTAAGGTCTACTACACCTGGTATTCAGAGCATTTGGACAGCAAGGTCTACCACACCTGTTGTATTCAGAGCATTTGACAGTAAGGTCTACCTACACCTCTTTGACAGTAAGGTCTACCTGCACCTTTGTATTCAGAGCATTTGACAGTAAGGTCTACCTACACCTGTTGTATTCAGCATTTCACAGTAAGTTCACCACACCTGTTGGCATTTCACACAGGTTTACTACACCTGTTGTATTCAGCATTTCACAGTAAGGTCTACCTACACCTGTTGTATTCAGCATTTCACAGTAAGGTCTACCCACACCTGTTGTATGTATTCAGTAAGGTTTACTACACCTTTGTATTCAGCATTTCACAGTAAGGTCTACCTACACCTGTTGTATTCAGCATTTCACTGTAAGGTCTACTACACCTGCATTCAGCATTTCACTGTGAGGTCTACTAGTTGTATTCAGCATTTGACAGTAAGGTCTACCTACACCTGTTGTATTCAGCATTTCACTGTAAGGTCTACCTTTCACATTTCACAGTAAGGTCTACCTACACCTGTTGTATTCAGTATTTCACTGTAAGGTCTACTACACCTGTTGTATTCAGTATTTCACTGTAAGGTCTACCCACCTGTTGTATTCAGTAGTAAGGTCTACTACACCTGTTGTATTCAGCAAAGATTTCAGTAAGGTCTACCTACACCTGTTGTATTCAGCATTTCACTGTAAGGTCTACCTACACCTGTTGTATTCAGTATTTCACTGTAAGGTCTATGTTGTATTCAGCATTTCACTGTGAGGTCTACCTACACCTGTTGTATTCAGAGCATAAGGTCTACTACACCTGTTGTATTCAGTTTCACTGTAAGGTCTACTACACTGCAGCCACTGTGAGGTCTACTACACCTGTTGTATTCAGAGTAAGGTCTACTACACCTGTGTATTCAGTTTCAAGGTCTACCTACACCTGTTGTATTCAGCATTTCACAGTAAGGTCTACTACACCTGTTGTATTCAGCATTTCACTGTGAGGTCTACTACACCTGTTGTATTCAGCATTTCACTGTAAGGTCTACCTACACCTGTTGTATTCAGCATTTCACTGTGCAAGGTCTACCTAACCTGTTGTATTCAGCATTTCACTGTAAGGTTTACTACACCTGTTGTATTCAGCATTTCACAGTAAGGTCTACCTACACCTGTTGTATTCAGCATTTCACTGTAAGGTCTACTACACCTGTTGTATTCAGTATTTCACTGTGAGGTCTACTACACCTGTTGTATTCAGCATTTGACAGTAAGGTCTACCTACACCTGTTGTATTCAGCATTTCACTGTAAGGTCTACCTACACCTGTTGTATTCAGTATTTCACAGTAAGGTCTACCTACACCTGTTGTATTCAGCATTTCCCACTGTAAGGTCTACTTACACACTGTTGTATCAGCATTTCACTGTAAGGTCTACCTACACTCTGTTGTATTCAGCATTTCACTGTAAGGTCTACCTACACCTGTTGTATTCAGCATTTCACTGTAAGGTCTACCACACCTGTTGTATTCAGCATTTCACTGCAAGGTTCACTCACACCTGTTGTATTCAGCATTTCACTGTAAGGTCTACTACACCTGTTGTATTCAGCATTTCACTGTGAGGGTCTACCTACACCTGTTGTATTCAGCATTTCACAGTAAGGTCTACTACACCTGTTGTATTCAGCATTTCACTGTAAGGTCTACTACACCTGTTGTATTCAGCATTTCACTGTGAGGTCTACTACACCTGTTGTATTCAGCATTTCACTGTAAGGTCTACTACACCTGTTGTATTCAGCATTTCACTGTAAGGTCTACCTACACCTGTTGTATTCAGCATTTCACTGTAAGGTCTACTACACCTGTTGTATTCCAGCATTTCACCGTGAGGTCCACTACACATTCAGCATTTCACTGTGAGGTCTACTACACCTGTTGTATTCAGCATTTCACTGTAAGGTCTACTACACCTGTTGTATTCAGCATTTCACTGTAAGGTCTACTACACCTGTTGTATTCAGCATTTCACTGTGAGGTCTACTACACCTGTTGTATTCAGCATTTCACTGTAAGGTCTACTACACCTGTTGTATTCAGTATTGGGAGAGGTCTACTACACCTGTTGTATTCAGTATTGGGAGAGGTCTACTACACCTGTTGTATTCAGCATTTCACTGTAAGGTCTACTACACCTGTTGTATTCAGAGCATCTGACAAATGTTGGTTTGATTTGCTGGCTGTGTTTTAGGAGGTGTGTCTATCCCATCACAATTTATGATACTGTTCGAATAGTGAGGTGTGTGTGACAACCAGTCGTGCAGCGCTATTCGGGCCCCAGGCTCGTTGTTTTCAGGAAGAAAGAGAGAGAGTGTGTGTGTGTGTGTGTGTGTGTGTGTGTGTGTGTGTGTGTGTGTGTGTGTGTGTGTGTGTGTGTGTGTGTGTGTGTGTGTGTGTGTGTGTGTGTGTATGTGTGTGTGTGAGTGTGAGAGAGAGTGTGTGTGTGTGTGAGAGAGTGAGTGGAGTGAGTGAGTGAGTGAGAGACAGCCAACCAGGCACTGTCCAGTCCCTGTAGCTTGCTGTATTCAGGAGGTGCCTCTTATCCTGCTCCTCCTCCTCAAGCAGAAAACCTGTTGCTTATGTTTATCTAATCTAAAACATAGAACAGCCCTCTTTGTTCCCATATCCTTTAAATCCTCCCTCCTCTCCTCTCCTCTCCTCTCTCCTCTCCTCTCCTCTCCTCTCTCCCCTCTCCTCTCCTCTCCTCTCTCCTCTCCTCTCCTCTCCTCTCCTCTCCTCTCCTCTCCTCTCCCTCTCCTCTCCTCTCCCTCCTCTCCCTCTCCTCTCCTCTCCTTCTCCCCTCCCCTCCCTCCTCCTCTCCTCCAGTCACAATACACTCCTCTCCTCTCCTCTCATCTCTCCCGCCTTAATCAAGCCTTTCTGACCAAGGACCGCTGGCTGACAGGGGGGTTAGCGCCATACAGCTCAATGAGAGTTCCAGCCATAGAGTTAGATAGAGGACTCATCTTTTTATCTGTGCCATTATAGAGTACCACAGAGTGAGTCATAAGACCCATAAAACATAGCAGTCAACCTCGGTTCCAATTGTTTTTTCACCATTCATTTTTCCCATTGGGGATTTTAGAAACACTTGGCTTACCCAGCCTTGACATTTTGATGACAGTGTAACTCTCTCATGCTAATTAGCTGCTAATGCGGCTATCGTGAAGAACTACAAATTCTACGACGATCTGGACAAGAAACTGCTGAATTGAGGTAAAGGTAAGATTAGCCTCCCGAGTGGCGCAGTGGTCTAAGGGTTAGGGTTAGGGTCTAAGGCACTGCATCACAGTGTGTGTCGTCACTACAGCCTGGGATCGAACCCAGGCTGTGTCACAACTGGCCGTGATTGAGAGTTCCATAGGGCGGCGCACAATTGGCCCAACGTTGTCCGGGTTAGGGGAGGAGTTAGGGGAGGGGTTAGGGGAGGGGTTTGGCCAGTGGAGGTTTACTTGGCTCATCGCACTCTCACGACTCCTAGTGGAATGCTGGGCAGACTTTGTGGTCATCAGTTGAACGGTGTTTCCTCTGACACCATTGGTGCAGGGCTGACTTCGTGGTCACCAGTTGAACAGTGTTTCCTCTGACACCGTTGGTGCAGGCTGACTTTGTGGTCACCAGTTGAACGGTGTTTCCTCTGACACCATTGGTGCAGGCTGACTTCCGAGGTTAAGCGGGTGGGTGTTCGGCGGGTCATGTTTCGGAGGATGCATGACTCGACCTTCGCCTCTCCCGAGCCCGTTGGGGAGTTGCAGCGATGAGACAAGATAGTAATCCTGAAATTGGTGATTTAAAAAAACTCACCTTGTCTGAGAGAAATTGACATGGTTATTCCAAACATCACGCCAGGGTGAGTCCACACAAAACATCACGCCAGGGTGAGTCTACACAAACACAGATCAAAACATCACACCAGGGTGAGTCTACACAAAACATCACATCCAGGGTGAGTCTACACAAAACAAAACATCACGCCAGGGTGAGCCTACACAAAACATCACGCCAGGGTGAGTCTACACAAAAAACATCACACCAGGGTGAGCCTACACAAAACATCACACCAGGGTGAGTCCACAAACAAAACATCACACCAGGGTGAGCCTACACAAAACATCACATCACACCAGGGTGAGTCTACACAAAACAGATCACACAGGGTGAGTCTACAAAACACAGATCAAAACATCACACCAGGGTGAGTCTACACCAAACACAGACCTCAAAACATCACACCAGGGTGAGTCTACACAAAATCAAAACATCACGCCAGGGTGAGTCTACACAAAACATCACGCCAGGGTGAGTCTACACAAAAGATCAAAACATCACACCAGGGTGAGTCTACACAAAACACAGACCAGGGTAGCTACTCACAAAACATCACGCCAGGGTGAGTCTACACAAAACATCACACCAGGGTCACAAAACATCACGCCAGGGTGAGTCTACACAAAACAGACCAGGATATCAAAACATCACACCAGGGTGAGTCTACACAAACACAGATCAAAACATCAGGGGTGAGTCTACACAAAACATCAAAACATCCAGGGTGAGTCTACACCAAACACAGAACAAACATCACACCAGGGTGAGTCTACACAAACACAGGTCAAACGCACAGGGTGAGTCTACACCAAACACAAAACATCACACCAGGGTGAGTCTACACAAACACAGACCAGGATATCAAAAACATCACACCAGGGTGAGTCTACACCAAACACAAAAAACATCACGCCAGGGTGAGTCTACACACAAAAAACATCACGCCAGGGTGAGTCTACACAAACACATCAAAACATCCAGGGTGAGTCTACACAAACACAGATCAAAACATCACACCAGGGTGAGTCTACACCAAACACAAAAAACATCACACCAGGGTGAGTCTACACAAACACATCAAAACATCACAGGGTGAGTCTACACCAAACACATCAAAACATCACACCAGGGTGAGTCTACACAAAACATCACGCCAGGGTGAGTCTACACCAAACACAGATCAAAAACATCACCAGGGTGAGTCTACACCAAACACATCACGCAAAACATCACACCAGGGTGAGTCTACACAAACAGATCAAAACATCACACCAGGGTGAGTCTACACAAAACAGATCAAAACATCACACCAGGGTGAGTCTACACAAAACATCAAAACATCACACCAGGGTGAGTCTACACAAAACACAGATCAGGGTGAGTCTACACAAAACATCACGCCAGGGTGAGTCTACACAAACACAAACATCACGCCAGGGTGAGACACAAAACATCACGCCAGGGTGAGTCTAGCCAGACACAAAAACATCACACCAGGGTGAGTCTACACAAAACATCACACCAGGGTGAGTCAAAAAACATCACGCCAGGGTGAGTCTACACAAAACATCAAAACGCACAGGGTGAGCCTACACAAAAACATCACGCCAGGGTGAGCAAAACACAGCCCTTATTTGAAGTGTTTCTATGGAAAAAATGAATGGTGAAAACTATTGGAACTGGTTCCCTGTTCGACCGCTAGGTTTTATGGGTATTATAACACCTCCACTGTGGGCCTTGATGGCGTCTGTGACAGCATGGGCAGCATCTCCATTTTAAAGTATGATATTTTCTACTTTGTTTGAAATAAAAGTATAAAGCAAAGGTTGGTAAATTACCACCAACTGCAGAGCTGGAGTCCTGAACCAAATCTTGCTATTCATTTGTTGTGGCCACTAGATGGCGACGATATAGATTAAAGCCATTTACAAACCATTTGGCAACCCGATTTAAAGAAGAAAAAAATGCTCTGCTCATTGGCTGATCGTTCTCAAACCATAGGAATCCCCACCTAGTTAAAATACTACTTTAAAATGGTGGAACCTCTTAATGGAAATGTCCATGTTCAGAAGTGGTCACCAACCTTTTATGAGTCATGATCACTTCCTGAGTCATGATCACTTCCTGAGTCATGATCACTTTCTGAGTCAAGATCACTTCCTGAGTCAAGATCACTTCCCGAGTCATGATCACTTCCCGAGTCATGATCACTTCCTGAGTCAAGATCACTGCCTGAGTCAAGATCACTTGCTGAGTCAAGATCACTTCCTGAGTCAAGATCACTTTCTGAGTCAAGATGCAAACCAAGATCTACCGCTCAGATGTATTTTATTAAACTTTAAAAATGTAAGGCTATGCAACATTAACCAATTAAAAACAGTTCTGTGGCACTGAGGTTTGTACAGTAGGTTATAGGCCCAATACATTTTCACTGCATATTGGCTTTGCTTGAATTGCCCTGCCAATGTTGTTATTTTCTAACCATTTTGGGTGTATTATCACACTGGTGTTAGATAATTTGTTGTATTACTTGTTAGTTTAATGTTTTTATTTGACTGGACTGATGGCCTACATCTGATGATCCGTTGGAGGGGAGATGATGAGGTTGCCTCTGCCTCCTCTCTCCCTCCTCTCTGCCTCCTCTCTGCCTCCTCTCTGCCTCCTCTCTCCCTCCTCTCTCCCTCCTCTCTGCCTCCTCTCTCCCTCCTCTCTGCCTCCTCTCTGCCTCCTCTGCCTCCTCTGCCTCCTCCTCTCTGCCTCCTCTCTCCCTCCTCTCTGACTCCTCTCTGCCTCCTCTCTGCCTCCTCCTCTCTCCCTCCTCTCTCCCTCCTCTCTGCCTCCTTCTTTCCTCCTCTCTGACTCCTCTCTTTCTCCTCTCTGCCTCCTCTCCTCTCTCCCTCCTCTCTCTCCCTCCTCTCTGCCTCCTCTCTCCCTCCTCTCCTCTGCCTCCTCTCTGCCTCCTCTCTGCCTCCCTCTCTCCCTCCTCTCTCCCTCCTCTCTCTGCCTCCTCTCTCCCTCCTCTCTCCCCTCCTCTCTGCCTCCTCTCTGCCTCCTCTCTCTCCCTCCTCCCTCCCTCTCTGCCTGCCTCCCTCTCTCCCTCCTCCCTCTCCCTCCTCTCTGCCTCCTCTGCCCTCCTCTGCCTCCTCTGCCTCCCTCTCTCCCTCCTCTCTCCCCTCCTCTCTGCCTCCCCTCTCTCCCTCCTCTCTGCCTCCTCTCTCCCTCCTCCTCCCTCCTCTCTGCCTCCTCTCTCCCTCCTCTCTGCCTCCTCTCTGCCTCTCCTCTGCCTCCTCCTCTCCCTCCTCTCTCCCTCCTCTCTCCCTCCTTCCACAGAGAAAAGGGGACACGGTCTTCCAGCTGATGGCGAAAACTTAAATCACACTGCATTACTTTTCCTCGTGCATCAATTCAGTTACTCTTATGACCAGAGAAAGTGAAATATTCCTCGATATTATAAAAAAGACCCAAACTGGAAATAATAACAAAGCAAGCTTATCGAAAACACCTGCATTTTATGGCTTATAAAACTGAGGAACTTAAGTGTTGACAGTTGACTGAGTAACAACTTAAACATGAAGTCATAAAAACAGCAGCTCTCTGCTGTATTCAGTGTCTCTCTCTAGTGATGGTTTTAAAAACTTTTGAAATCTCACAGGATCAACTTTGCCGAAGCTTTCCTGGTGTCTTTTTTTTTTATACAGTCTATGGCTTCAGGAAACTGTGCGGACATGGTGATCTGAGCTTTCTGATTGGCCAGCGGTTAGCCTTAAAGGTGCACTTGATTTGCTCTTCTGGGCGGGTAGGCGGAGTTCTACCTTTCAGACACATGACATGAGAACACCTTGCCTTCCCGCCTCTCGGGCTGCTGAATCAACTGCCAACGGAGCGAAACGAATAAAACTAATTGGAAAACAAGCTTTTATCATTGTTTTTAATTTTTTAATTTTAACGTTTGGTGATCGACTCAGGAATGGCTTGAGATCAAATCCAGTCGTGACCACTGATCTAGAGTCCTCTATCTATCTCTATGCGTCCGGCCAGCCAAAGCAATACACAGCTAGCTAGCCTAGCGATGCCTGCCTGGAAGGCTGTTGTTGCCAAGAGCAGTGGGCCGTGACCAACTGATAGGACGGAGGCTTCTCTCCAGGGTTTGTCGTCTGTACAGTGTGGGACCCTGAGACCCAGCCCTCAAATAAACAACCTGACAAAGAGGGGAGATTGAGGCGGACATCCCAGGGATTGACCCCCTGGTCAGCAACACTTAACGTACAAAGTGGGGTTATGTGTTTGGTAAGCGGTGTCACGGTGTGGAGGTTTAACATGACAATGTGTGAACGTTGGGCTTGATGCTTGATGCAGGCAAAGTGATTCCCCCCCACCCGCCCCCCGGATGCTCTGTGATCCCCCCCCCCGAGATGCCCTGCAGATATGATCAGTCAGTAATTGTTCATCATGGCCTATAGAGGCAGTCCAGTCTGGTGTGTCTCCACAGGCAGTAGGCGAGGGCGCGCGCACGCACACACACACACACACACACACACACACACACAATGTCTACGTCCCAACTAGCACCCTATCCCCTGCATAGAGAGAGAGATGGGGGAGAGAGAGAGAGAGAGAGAGAGAGAGAGAGAGAGAGACCACCTAAAAGGAAGCGATTCCCAAACCTTCCACAACAAAGCCATCACCTAGAGAGAGATGAACCTGGAGAAGAGTCCCCTAAGCAAGCTGGTCCTGGGGCTCTGTTCACAAACACACCCTACATAGTCCCAGGACAGCAGCACAATTAGACCCAACCAAATCATGAGAAAACAAAAAGATAATTACTTGACACATTGGAAAGAATTAACAAAAAAACAGAGCAAACTAGAATGCTATTTGGCCCTAAACAGAGAGTACACAGCGGCAGAATTTCTGACCACTGTGACTGACCCAAAAATAAGGAAAGCTTTGACTATGTACAGACTCAGCGAGCATAGCCTTGCTATTGAGAAAGGCCGCCGTAGGCAGACATGGCTCTCAAGAGAAGACAGGCTATGTGCTCACTGCCCACAAAATGAGGTGGAAACTGAGCTGCACTTCCTAACCTCCTGCCCAATGTATGACCATATTAGAGAGACATATTTCCTCAGATTACACAGATCCACAAAGAATTAGAAAACAAATCCAATTTTGAAAACTCTCATATCTACTGGGTGAAATTCCACAGTGTGCCATCAAAGCAGCAAGATTTGTGACCTGTTGCCACGAGAAAAGGGCAACCAGTGAAGAACACGCACCATTGTAAATACAACCCATATCTATGCTTATTTATTTTATCTTGTGTCCTTTACCATTTGTACATTGTATATATATATATATATATATATATGACATTTGTAATGTCTTTATTGTTTTGAAACTTCTGTATGTGTGATGTCTACTGTTAATTTTTATTGTTTATTTCACTTTATATATTATCTACCTCACTTGCTTTGGCAATGTTAACACATGTTTCCCATGCCAATAAAGCCCTTGAATTGAATTGAATTGAATTGAATTGAGAGAGAGACGGGGAGAGAGAGAGACGGGGGGAGAGAGAGAGAGAGAGAGAGACGGGGAGAGTGAGAGAGACGGGGAGAGAGAGAGAGACGGGGAGAGTGAGACAGGGAGGGAGATAGAGAGACGGGGAGAGAGAGAGACGGGGAGAGAGAGAGAGACGGGGAGAGAGAGAGAGAGAGAGACGGGGAGAGAGAGAGAGAGAGACGGGGAGAGGAGACAGGGAGGGAGATAGAGAGACGGGGAGAGAGAGAGAGACGGGGAGACTGAGAGAGACGGGAGAGAGAGAGAGAGAGACGGGGAGAGTGAGAGAGACGGGGAGAGAGAGAGACGGGGAGAGAGAGAGAGACGGGGAGAGTGGGAGAGAGACGGGGAGAGAGAGACAGGAGGGAGATAGAGAGACGGGGAGAGAGAAAGATGGGGACAGAGAGAGTGAGAGAGCGACAGGGACAGAGAGACAGGAGAGAGAGACAGGGGGGGAGATAGAGAGATGGGGACAGAGAGAGTGAGAGAGAGACAGAGAGTGAGGGAGAGAGAGACAGGGAGAGGTAGAGAGACGGGGAGAGAGAGAGATGGGGACAGAGAGACAGGAGAGAGAGACAGAGAGCGAGGGGGAGAGAGACAGGGAGAGGTAGAGAGACGGGGAGAGAGAGAGATGGGGACAGAGAGACAGGAGAGAGAGACAGAGAGCGAGGGGGAGAGAGACAGGGAGAGGTAGAGAGTGTAATTATGCAGAGCTGTAAATGTGGTGAGTGGGTATGAATGAATGGCACATCTCTGAGCCGGGAGAGATAACTTTTGTTTCCTGGAGCTCATCAAACACACGGAGATACACACAGTGTTAGCAGACATAGATAGAGTTACAAGACTTAAACTCACATACACACACACACACAGTTCTGTCAGCTCAACAGTCATAATGTCTCAGGGGATTTCCTGCTGCTTATCATCAGTCAAATGGATGTTTCTGTTCTGTCACATGGAATAGAATGATGGATGAAGATTCTAAACATTCTATTCTTCACTCTGGTTGGTCCTGCCCAGTGTGACATAGGATGGAAGGATGGATATGGCTGGATTGGTACATGTACGTTGGTAGCAATAAAACCCCTCTAATCAGGGCCTGATTTAAACCTGGGACACCAGGGGGTGATTCCCCTCTAATCAGGGACTGATTTAGACCTGGGACACCAGGTGGGTGATTCCTCTCTAATCAGGGACTGATTTAGACCTGGGACACCAGGTGGGTGATTCTCCTCTAATCAGGGACTGATTTAGACCTGGGACACCAGGTGGGTGATTCCCCTCTAATCAGGGACTGATTTAGGCCTGGGACACCAGGTGGGTGATTCCCCTCTAATCAGGGACTGATTTAGTCCTGGGACACCAGGCGGGTGATTCCCCTCTAATCAGGGACTGATTTAGGCCTGGGACACCAGGTGGGTGCCATTCATTATCAGGTAGAACAGAAAATCACCAGTACTCCAGACCCATCTGTTGTCCCATTTGCCCAAAATGTCAGCCTCAGTCCAGAGATTTTGAATTTACAACCTGAGATAACAGAACTTGGGTGAGAGAGAGAGAGAGAGAGAGAGAGAGAGAGAGAGAGAGAGAGAGAGAGAGAGAGAGAGAGAGAGAGAGCAAAGCCATCACCTACAGAGAGCTGGTAGGAACGTTGACAATCTGCTTCCTGCTGTTTAGGAAGAAGATATAGTTCTAAAAAGGAAGCCCACTTTAAATCTTAGCTTTTTAACTTATCTTATTATTTAATGTATCTTAGCTCATCTATATGTTTTTATGTTAAATCCTTGTCCAATCCAAAAGCCCCAGATGTTTATAGGCAGAGAACGATCCAATAAATCAATATGTAGTCCATCTGAGAAACTTTTTTAAGTAGAATTAGAGAACAACATACACTGAGTGGGCAAAACCGTAGGATGGTGCCAGGTTTCCTCGAGACGTGACGCTGGCACCACCGTGCTTCACCGTAGGGATGGTACCAGGATTCCTCGAGATGTGACGCTGCCACCACCGTGCTTCACCGTAGGGATGGTGCCAGGTTTCTCGAGATGTGACGCTGCCACCACCGTGCTTCACCGTGGGATGGTACCAGGTTTCTCCAGACGTGAGGCTGCCACCACCGTGCTTCCACCGTAGGGATGGTGCCAGGTTTCCTCGAGATGTGGCGCCTGCCACCACCGTGCTTCACCGTAGGGATGGTGCCAGGTTTCCTCCAGACGTGACGCTGCCACCACCGTGCTTCACCGTAGGGATGGTGCCAGGTTTCTCCAGACGTGAGCCTGCCACCACCGTGCTTCACCGCAGGGATGGTGCCAGGCTTCTCCAGACGTGAGGCTGCCACCACCGTGCTTCACCGTGTAGGATGGTGCCCGGTTTCCTCCAGACGTGACGCTGCCACCACCATGCTTCACCGTAGGGATGGTGCCCGGTTTCCTCCAGACGTGACGCTGCCACCACCGTGCTTCACCGTAGGGATGGTGCCAGGTTTCCTCCAGACGTGACGCTGCCACCACCGTGCTTCACCGTAGGGATGGTGCCAGGTTTCCTCCAGACGTGACGCTGCCACCACCGTGCTTCACCGTGAGGGATGGTGCCAGGTATCCTCCAGACGTGAGGCTGCCACCACCGTGCTTCACCGTAGGGATGGTGCCAGGTTTCTCCAGACGTGACGCTGCCACCACCGTGCTTCACCGTAGGGATGGTGCCAGGTATCCTCCGGACGGGAGGCTGCCACCACCGTGCTTCACCGTAGGATGGTGCCAGGTTTCCAGACGTGACGCCTGCCACCACCGTATTTCACCGTAGGGATGGTGCCAGGTGACGCTGCCACCACCGTGCTTCACCGTCCAGACGTGACGCTGCCACCACCGTGCTTCACCGTAGGGATGGTGCCAGGTATCCTCCAGACGTGAGGCTGCCACCACCGGCTTCACCGTAGGGATGGTGCCAGGTTTCCTCCAGATGTGACGCTGCCACCACCGTGCTTCACCGTAGGGATGGTGCCAGGTTTCCCAGACGTGACACGCCACCACCGTGTATTCACCGTTGGGATGGTGCCAGGTATCCTCCAGACGGACGCTGCCACCACCGTGCTTCACCGTAGGGATGGTGCCAGGTTTTCCTCCAGATGTGACTGCCACCACCGTGCTTCAACGAGGATGCAGCCGGTGCATCCGGACGGAGGCCACCACCGCAGCCACACCGGCTGGGATGGCTTGTGCATCTCCCAGACGGACGCTGCCACCACCGTTTCCCACCGTAGGGATGGTGCCAGCATCCTCCAGACGGAGTAGCTGCCACCACCGTACTCACCGTAGGATGAGCCAGGTTCTCCAGACGTACGCTACCACCGTGCTTCACCGTAGGGATGGTGCCAGGCTCTCCAGATGTGACGCTGCACCACCGTGCTTCACCGTAGGGATGGTGCCAGGTATCCTCCAGACGGAGGCTGCCACCACCGTGCTTCACCGTAGGGATGGTGCCAGGTTTCTCCAGACGTGACGCCCACCACCGTGCTTCACCGTAGGATGGTGCCAGGCATCCTCCAGACGTGAGGCTGCCACCACCGTGCTTCACCGTAGGGATGGTGCCAGGCTTCTCCAGATGTGACGCTGCCACCACCGTGGCTTCACCGTAGGGATGGTGCCAGGTATCCCCCAGACGTGACGCCGCTGCCACCGTGCTTCACCGTTGGGATGGTGCCAGGTATCCTCCAGACGTGACGCTCCACTCACCGTGCTTCACCGCTGAGAGGATGGTGCCGGTATCCTCCAGACGGGAGGCGCACCACCGTGCTTCACCGTAGGGATGGTGCCAGGCTCTCCAGACGCGACGCCACCACCGTGCTTCACCGTAGGGTGGTGCCAGGTATCCTCCAGACGTGAGGCTGCCACCACCGCAGCTTCTCACCGTAGGGATGGTGCCAGGTATCCTCCAGACGTGACGCTGCCACCACCGCGCTTCACCGTAGGGATGGTGCCAGGCTTCCCAGACGGCGACGCCACCACCGCAGCCACCGCAGGGATGTTGCCAGTATCTCCAGACGGAGGCTGCCACCACCGCAGCTTCACCGAGGGATGGTGCCAGGTATCCTCCAGACGACGCTGCCACCACCGTGTTCACCGTAGGGATGGTGCCAGGTTTCCTCCAGACGTTACGCCGCCACCACCGTGGCTTCACCGTAAGGGATGGTGCCAGGTTTCCTCCAGACGTGGACGCTGCCACCACCGCGCTTCTCACCGCAGGGATGGTGCCAGGCTCCTCCAGACGTGACGCTGCCACCACCGTGCTTCACCGAGGGATGGTGCCGGTATCCTCCAGACGTGACGCTGCCACCACCGTGGCTTCACCGTAGGGATGGTGCAGGTTTCCTCCAGACGTGACGCTGCCACCACCGTGCTTCACCGTAGGGATGGTGCCGGTATCCTCCAGACGCGACGCTGCCACCACCGTGCTTCACCGCACTTGATGGTGCCAGGTTTCCTCCAGACGTGACACTGCCCACCGTGCTGTCACGTAGGGATGGTGCCAGGTATCCTCCAGACGCGAGGCTGCCACCACCGCACTTCACCGAGGGATGGTGCCAGGTTTCCTCCAGACGTGACGCTGCCACCACCGTGCTTCACCGTAGGGATGGTGCCAGGTCCTCCAGACACGCTGCCACCACCGTGCTTCACCGTAGCGATGGTGCCAGGTCATCCTCCAGACGTGACTGTCAGAAAATACGACTCACTTGTATTGATAACTACATTGTTGATTCTGAATGACAACTTTAAACTACTACATTTCTAACTTGCTAGCTACCTAATCTGTTTTGTTTTAGCGATCCTGATTTATTCATCCGCAGTATGTTACCTCAAAGGGTAATTTCAGACGCTACACTCTCAGGGAAGGGAAGTTTGAGCTAGCGTTTCACACTACATGCTAGGCTAACGTTAAAATACCCAGTTGAAATTAACTTCTTTTTCCTTAAGTATTAATACAATAGTTTTACATTACAGTAAAGTAAAAGTGTTTAAAAGCATCCAACATTTCACACACAGCATTTTTGTTGTTGTAGCATTTTGTCTTTTTCCCAACAATGAGTCGGGCGCCGACATCGGACGGGTTATCGAGGTCACATTACATATAATATTATAATAATAACAGGTATGTTTATGGGTAACTGTCAGAATAAAGGAAACACCAACATAAAAGTTTCTTAACGAGGGCGTTGAGCCACCGCAGCTGCCAGAAACAGCCTCAACAGGGGGCTCGGTGGGAGATTCTACAAGTGTCTGGAATGCTATTGTGACATCATTCTTCCATGAAAAAATCTCCATAATTGGCATTTTGTTGATGGTGGTGAAAAATGATGTCTCAGTCCGTCGCTCTAGAATCTTCCTATGAGTGTTCACTAGTTGTGATCTGTGCACTGGAGACAAACAGACACACACACACACACTTAAAGTGCAGAGAGCGAGACGGTCAAAATGAGGTAGAAGCTTAGGGATGAATAAAGTGGGAGATGGGATCTTATCCCTGAGTTGTAAACAAGTACGTGGACGTTTCCTACGTCTGTGTTCTACTCCATTGTCTGGGGAAATCATTTCAGAGGCGGGATTCTTTTTCTGTGCTGGGTGTATTTTAAAACGCCCTTGGTTAGGACGGAGCTTATACACACACGCACACACACACACACAGACACACACACACACACGCACACACACACACACACACACACACACACACACACACACACACACACACACACACACACACACACACACACACACACACACTCAGACACTCACACTCCAGACACACACACTCATACCAGAGAAAAGAAAGGGCAGGCAGGCTGATATTTTTAGCTGTTTTTCC
>NW_027038114.1:17500-25997 GCF_034236695.1 Oncorhynchus nerka | reverse complement strand
ATTGTACTTCGTTCAGTTATATTGCTGAAGTTGTGTAGAGCAAGCAAAGGGAACAATACATGCCATTTTACATGTTCACAATCATAAATGTTCACAATCATTTTTACATTTACATTTAAGTCATTTAGCAGGCTCTTATCCAGGCGACTTACAAATTGGTGCTTTCACCTTATGACATCAGTGGAACAGCCACTTTACAATAGTGCATCTAGGTCTTTTAAAGGGGAGAAGGATTACTTTATCTATCTAGGTATTCCTTAAAGTGGGGTTTCAGGTGTCTCCGGAAGGTGGTGATTGACTCCGCTGTCCTGGCGTCGTGAGGGAGTTTGTTCCACCATTGGGGGCCAGAGCGAACAGTTTTGACTGGGCTGAGCGGGAACTGTACTTCCTCCAGTGGTAGGGAGGCGAGCAGGCCAGGTGGATGGCAGTGCCCTTGTTTGGGTGTAGGGCCTGATCAGAGCCTGGAGGTAGTGAGGTGCCGTTCCCCTCACAGCTCCGTGACAAAGCACCATGGTCTTGTAGCGGATCGAGCTTCCAACTGGAAGCCAGTGGAGAGAGCGGAGGAGCGGGAGTGGCGTGAAGAGAACTTGGGAAGGTTGAACACCAGGCGGGCTGCGGCGTTCTGGATGAGTTGTAGGGTTTTAATGGCACAGGCAGGAGCCCAGCCAACAGTTGCAGTAATCCAGACGGGAGATGACAAGTGCCTGGATTAGGACCTGCGCCGCTTCCTGTGTGAGGCAGGGTCGTACTCTGCACGGATGTTGTGACGCATGAACCTACAGGAACGGGCCACCGCCTTGATGTTGTTTGAGGAACGACAGGGTGTTGTCCAGGATCACGCCCAGGTTCTTAGCTCTGGGACGAGGACACAATGGGTTGTCGCCGTGATGGCGAGATCATGGAGCAGACGGTCCTTCCCGGAGAAGAAGCTCCGTCTTGCCGAGGTTCAGCTTGAGGTGATGATCCGTCATCACACTGATATCTGCCAGACATGCAGGATGCGATCGCCACCTGGTCGTCAGAAGGGGGAAGGAGAAGATTAATTGTGTGTCGTCTGCATAGCAATGATAGGAGAGACCATGTGAGGTTATGACAGAGCCAAGTGACTTGGTGTATAGCGAGAATAGGAGGGGCCTAGAACAGAGCCTGGGGACACCAGTGGTGAGGCACGTGGTGAGGGAGGCAGTTCTCGCCCGCCACCTGGTAGGCGACCTGTCCAGGTGGGACGCAATCCCAGCGTGGGCCGCGCCGGAGATGCCCAACTCGGAGAGGGTGGAGGGAGGGATCTGATGGTTCACAGTATCGAAGGCAGCGATAGGTCTAGAAGGATGAGAGCAGAGGAGAGAGATTAGCTTTAGCAGTGCGGAAGCCTCCGTGATACAGAGAAGCAGTCTCAGTTGAATGACTAGTCTTGAAACCTGACTGATTTGGATCAAGAAGGTCATTCTGAGAGAGATAGCGGGAGAGCTGGCCAAGGACAGCACGTTCAAGGGTTTTGGAGAGAAAAGAAAGAAGGGATACTGGTCTGTAGTTGTTGACATCGGAGGGGGATCGAGTGTAGGTTTTTCAGAAGGGGTGCAACTCTCGCTCTCTTGAAGACGGGAGGGACGTAGTAGCCCAGTCAGGGATGAGTTGATGAGCGAGGTGAGGTAGGGAGAAGGTCACGGAGATGGTCTGGAGGAGAGAGGAGGGGGATAGGGTCAAGCGGGCAGGTTGTTGGGGCGGCGGCCATCTCAGTGAGATGTCATCTGGAGAGAGGAAGAAAGGGTCAGAGCACAGGGTAGGGCAGTGTGAGCAGAACCAGCGGTGTCGTTTGACCTAGCAAAGCGAGATCGGATCATAAATCGACCTTCTTTTCAAAATGGTTGGCAGTCATCTGCAGAGAGGAGGAGGGGGGGAGGGAGGGAGGATTCAAGAGAGGGAGGAGAAGGTGGCAAAAGCTTCCTAGGGTTAGAGGCAGATGCTTGGAATTTAGAGTGGTAGAAAGTGGCTTTGCAGCAGAGACAGAGGAGGAAAATGTAGAGAGGAGGGAGTGAAAGGATGCCAGGTCTGCAGGGAGCGAGTTTTCCTCCATTTCCGCTCGGCTGCCGAACCCTGTTCTGTGAGCTCGCAATGAGTCGTCGAGCCACGGAGCGGGAGGAGGACTGAGCCGGCCTGGAGGATAGGGGACATAGAGTCAAAGGATGCAGAAAGGGGAGAGGAGGGTTGAGGGAGGCAGAATCAGGAGATAGGTTGGAGAAGGTTTGAGCAGAGGGAAGAGATGATAGGATGGAAGAGGAGAAAAGTAGCGGGAGAGAAGGAAGCGAAGGTTGGGGCGGCGCGATACCATCCGAGTAGGGGCAGTGTGGGAAGTGTTGGATGAGGCGAGAGGAAAAGGATACAAGGTAGTGGTCGGGAGACTTGGAGGAGTTGCAATGAGGTTAGTGGAGGAACAGCATCTAGTAAAGATGAGGTCGAGCGTATTGCCTGCCTTGTGAGTAGGGGGGAAGGTGAGAGGGTGAGGTCAAAAGAGGAGAGGTGGAAAGAAGGAGGCAGAGAAATGGAGGTCAAAGGTAGACGTGGGGAGGTTAAAGTCGCCCAGAACTGTGAGGTGAGCCGTCCTCAGGAAGGAGCTTATCAAGGCATCAAGCTCATTGATGAACTCTCCGAGGAACCTGGAGGGCAATAAATGATAAGGATGTTAAGCTTGAAAGGGCTGGTAACTGTGACAGCATGGAATTCAAAGGAGGCGATAGACAGATGGGTAAGGGGAAAGAGAATGACCACTTGGGAGAGATGAGGATCGGTGCCACCACCCCGCTGACCAGAAGCTCTCGGGGTGTCTTGCGAGAAACACGTGAGACGAAGAGAGCAGTAGGAGTAGCGGTGTTGTCTGTGGTGATCCATGTTTCCGTCAGAGCCAAGAAGTCGAGGACTGGAGGAGACATAGGCTGAGATGAACTCTGCCTTGTTGGCCGCAGATCGGCAGTTCAAGAGGCTACCGGAGACCTGGAACTCCACGTGGGTCGTGCGCTGGGACCACCAGATTAGGGTGGCTGCGGCCATGCGGTGTGGAGCGTTTGTATGGTCTGTGCAGAGAGGAGAGAACAGGATAGACAGACACATAGTTGACAGGCTAGAAAGAGCTACGCTAATGCAGAGGAGATTGGAATGACAAGTGGACTACACATCTCGAATGTTCAGAAAGTTAAAGCTTACGTAGCAAGAATCTAATTGACTAAAATGATTAAAATGATAGAGTACTGCTGGGGTAGGCTAGCTGGTTGTTGACACTACCCTAATCAAGTCGTACCGTTGAGTGTGAAGTTTCTACAATGCTGCTTATCGGAGCTAGCTGGCTAGCTAACAGTGTTGGTTACGTTACGTTGCGTAGGAGAACGACAATAGCTGGCTAGCTAACCTGAAAATCGCTCTAGACTACACAATTATCTTTGAAACAAAGACGGCTATGTAGCTAGCTATGTAGCTAGCTACGATCAAACAAATCACACCGTTGGGACTGTAATGAAATGAAGTGAAAAAGTGATACTACCTGTGGAGCGACGCGAATGCGACCGAATGCGAAAGTTCTATTCAGTAGACGTTGGCTGGCTATTGGCTAGCTAGGAGTGTCTCCTACGTTAAGGGCGACAAAATAGCTGGCTAGCTAACCTCGGTGAATTAAGATAATCACTCTAAGACTACACACTCTAAACTACACAATTATCTTGGATACGAAGACAGCAAAGACAACTATGTAGCTATCTAATACTACACTAATCAAGTCGTTCGGTTGAGTGTGATAGTTACTACAGTGCTACGGTAGCCGGTGAATCGTATGCTAGCTGCTAGGCAGATAGGAGGCGTGAAATACGATAATAACGCAATTATCACTCTAAGACTCCACACTCTAAGCTACACAATTATCTTGGAATCATAGAGTAGGAACACTTTTAAAGCCTCAAAAGGAGGATCCAACTTTAAAAATGTGTCATTTTTGGACACAACAGTCAACTAGTTTGCTGTTTTAGTTTGCGAGCACATTCATTAATTTTCTTGTCAAACTGTCAACACAACCGTAACTACCTAGCATGATATGCCAAATAACAGGTTTATTTTTTTTAAGATTGAGGACAAATAAATCAGATTTGACCGATGACCAAATTTGTAGATTTCAAACCACCTATAAAATATGTTGGAAATGTGCGTTTTGGCTGTTCATTCGGCAGAAAAAAAAGATCCGATTCAAACCGGATCTGCAAATACATAGGATTTGAGTCACTTCAAACTGCCAATGTGAACAAGGCTTTTACTGGAGTTGACATTTGTGACTGAGACATGTAAACGTATGCTTTAAACAATGTACATTTGTTGATTTGCTAGGCATGCAAAGAAGATTATTTCTTCATACATTTGAAACAAGGTATAGTTGTGGCCTCAATAAGCACAATATCGTTTTTGAACTAGTCACCTCCTTCTCAACCCACCCTTCATCACAGCCCTAAACTAGTCACCTTCTCAACCCACCCTTCATCACGGCCCTAAACTAGTCACCTCCTTCTCAACCCACCCTTCATCACGGCCCTAAACTAGTCACCTTCTCAACCCACCCTTCATCACGGCCCTAAACTAGTAACCTTCTCAACCCACCCTTCATCACGGCCCTAAACTAGTCACCTTCTCAACCCACCCTTGATCACGGCCCTAAACTAGTCACCTCCTTCTCAACCCACCCTTCATCACGGCCCTAAACTAGTCACCTCCTTCTCAACCCACCCTTCATCACGGCCCTAAACTAGTCACCTTCTCAACCCACCCTTCATCACAGCCCTAAACTAGTCACCTCCTTCTCAACCCACCCTTCATCACGGCCCTAAACTAGTCACCTTCTCAACCCACCCTTCATCATGGCCCTAAACTAGTAACCTTCTCAACCCACCCTTCATCACGGCCCTAAACTAGTCACCTTCTCAACCCTCCCTTGATCACACATTTAAACTAGTCACCTCCTTCTCAACCCACCCTTCATCACGGCCCTAAACTAGTCACCTCCTTCTCAACCCACCCTTCATCACGGCCCTAAACTAGTCACCTCCTTCTCAACCCACCCTTCATCACGGCCCTAAACTAGTCACCTCCTTCTCAACCCACCCTTCATCACGGCCCTAAACTAGTCACCTTCTCAACCCACCCTTCATCACGGCCCTAAACTAGTCACCTTCTCAACCCACCCTTCATCACGGCCCTAAACTAGTAACCTTCTCAACCCACCCTTCATCACGGCCCTAAACTAGTCACCTCCTTCTCAACCCACCCTTCATCACGGCCCTAAACTAGTCACCTTCTCAACCCACCCTTCATCACGGCCCTAAACTAGTAACCTTCTCAACCCACCCTTCATCACGGCCCTAAACTAGTCACCTTCTCAACCCACCCTTCATCACGGCCCTAAACTAGTCACCTCCTTCTCAACCCACCCTTCATCACGGCCCTAAACTAGTCACCTCCTTCTCAACCCACCACAGACAGCTATTATCACTTCAGACTGTCTTAAAAACTATACGTCATCCCAGAGAGTTGCTTTAGAATAAACGCTATAGAATAAAAGTAAACCAAGCGACCACCTTTTACAACGAAACATATTTATCTCTGAGCAGATCGCTGATAGTGGTCTCTGACCCGTTCTGTAAAAGCCACTCTCATAAACACGTCGTGTAAACGTTACCAGACATTTAGATATCCTGAAGAGACTCCACAGGAGAGAACCACCTTAGAAGTGATCCTAACCCTCTCTCTCTCTCTCTCTCTCTCTCTCTCTCTCTCTCTCTCTCTCTCTCTCTCTCTCTCTCTCTCTCGCTCTTTCCATCTCGCCCCCATCTCTCTCTCCGTGTCACTCTCCCTCCCTCTCCCCATCTCTCCCTCCCTCCCTCGTCCCTCAAAGCAGGAGAAGACTTACAGAACATACAGTACATAGTCTGGCTAGGATCAGACATGCTAGCTGGCATATACCTTCCCCTTGAGCCCTGAACACACACACAGGCTGCATGGATCTCAGTACAGCTCCCAGCCACAGGGATTCAATTCATACATGTTCTAGCAGAAAAACCTGGTTGCCTACTGTCTTTTTCTCCTACATTCTTTCTCTCTCTCAATCTATCAAAACACACTATCCACTTTAACACAAACTAAGACAACGTACAATCTCTCCCTCTTCGTCTCCGTCTCCCTCTCCGTCTCCCTCTCCCTCTCCTTCTTCATCTCCTTCTCCCTCTCCCTCTCTGTCTCCCTCTCCCTCTCTGTCACCCTCTCCCTCTCCCTCTCTGTCACCCTCTCCGTCTCCCTCTCCCTCTCCCTCTCCGTTTCTGTCTCCCTCTCCCTCCCTCTCCCTCTCCCTCTCCATCTCTGTTTCTGTCTCCCTCTCCCTCTCCCTCTCCCTCTCCCTCTCCTCTCCGTCTCTGTTTCTGTCTCCCTCTCCCTCTCCCTCTCCCTCTCCTCTCCTCTCCTTCTCCCTCTCCGTCTCCCTCTCCCTCTCCCGCTCCGTCCGTCTCCGTCTCCCTCTCCTCTTTCTTAGTCTCCCTCTCCCTCTCCCTCTCGTCTCCCTCTCCCTCTCCGTCTCTGTCTCCGTCTCCGTCTCCTCTCCCTCTCCCTCTCCTTCTTCATCTCCTTCTCCCTCTCTCCCTCTCTGTCTCCCTCTCCCTCTCTGTCACCCTCTCCTCTTCCTCTCTGTCACCCTCTCCTTTTCCCTCTCCCTCCCTCTCCCTCTCCCTCTCCCTCTCCCTCTCCATCTCTGTTTCTGTCTCCTCTCCCTCTCCCTCTCCCTCTCCTTCTTCATCTCCTTCTCCCTCTCCCTCTCTGTCTCCCTCTCCTCTCTGTCACCCTCTCCCTCTCCTCTCTGTCACCCTTTCCGTCTCCCTCTCCCTCTCCTCTCCCGTTTCTGTCTCCCTCTCCCTCTCCCTCTCCATCTCTGTTTCTGTCTCCCTCTCCTCTCCCTCTCCCTCTCCCTCTCCCTCTCCCGTCTCTGTTTCTGTCTCCCTCTCCATCTCCCTCTCCCTCTCCCTCTCCCTCTCCCTCTCCGTCTCCCTCTCCTTCTTCATATCCTTCTCCTTCTCCCTCTCACTCCTCTCCCTCTCCCTCTCCCTCTCCCTCTCCTCCGTCTCCGTCTCCGTCTCCGTCTCCATTTCCGTCTCCCTCTCCCTCTCCCTCTCCTCTTCGTCTCCCTCTCCCTCTCCGTCTCCGTCTCCGTCTCTGTCTCTGTCTCTGTCTCCTCTCTCCTCTCCCTCTCCTTCTTCATCTCCTTCTCCCTCTCCCTCTCTGTCTCCCTCTCCTCTCTGTCACCCTCTCCCTCTCTGTCACCCTCTCCCCTTTTCCCTCTCATCTCCCTCTCCCTCTCTCCTCTCCATCTCTGTTTCTGTCTCCCTCTCCCTCTCCCTCTCCTTCTTCATCTCTTTCTCCCTCCCTCTCTGTCACCCTCTCCCTCTCCCTCTCTGTCACCCTCTTCGTCTCCCTCTCCCTCTCCCTCTCCGTTCTGTCTCCTCTCCTTCTCCCTCTCCCTCTCCCTCTCCATCTCTGTCTCTGTTCCCTCCCTCTCCCTCTCCCTCCATCTGTGTTTCTTTCTCCCTCCCCCTCTCTGTCTCCCTCTCGTCTCCGTCTCCCGTCTCCGCTCCGTCTCGCTCCGTCTCGTCTCCCTCTCCCTCTCCCTCTCCTCTCCTTTCTGTCTCCCTCTGCTTCTCCTCTCCCTCTCCCTCTCCCTCTCCATCTCTGTCTCTGTTTCCCTCTCCCTCTCCCTCTCCATCTCTGTTTCTGTCTCCCTCTCCCTCTCCCTCTCCTTCTTCATCTCCCTTCTCCCTCTCCCTCTCTGTCTCCCTCTCCTCTCTGTCACCCTCTCTCCTCTCCCTCTCTGTCACCCTCTCCGTCTCCCTCTCCCTCTCCCTCTCCCTCTCCTTCTTCATCTCCTTCTCCCTCTCCCTCTCTGTCTCCCTCTCTCCCTCTCTGTCACCCTCTCCCTCTCTGTCACCCTCTCCTTTTCGTCTCCCTCTCCCTCTCCCTCTCCCTCTCCATCTCTGTTTCTGTCTCCCTCTCCCTCTCCCTCTCTCGTTCTTCATCTCTTTCTCCCTCTCTCTGTCTCTGTCCCCTCTCCCTCTCCCTCTCTCCTCTCCCTCTCCTCTCTGTCTCCCTCTCCCTCTCCCTCTCCGTTTCTCTCCTCTCCTTCTCCCTCTCCCCTCTCCCTCTCCATCTCTGTCTCTGTTTCCCTCTCCCTCTCCCTCTCCCTCTCCATCTGTGTTTCTCTCCCTCCCCTCTCCCTCTCCGTTTCTGTCTCCGTCTCCCGCTCCGTCTCCCGCTCCGTCTCCGCTCCGTCTCCGTCTCCCGCTCCTCTCCCTCTCCCTCTCCGTTTCTGTCTCCCTCTCCTTCTCCCTCTCCCTCTCCCTCTCCCTCTCCATCTCTGTCTCTGTTTCCCTCTCCCTCTCCCTCTCCCTCTCCATCTCTGTTTCTGTCTCCCTCTCCCTCTCCCTCTCCTTCT
>NW_027038114.1:7500-12500 GCF_034236695.1 Oncorhynchus nerka | reverse complement strand
TCCCTCTCTGTCTCCCTCTCCGTTTCCGTCTCCGTCTCCCGCTCCGTCTCCCGCTCCGTCTCCCGCTCCGTCTCCCTCTCTGTCTCCCTCTCCCTCTCTGTCACCCTCTCCCTCTCCCTCTCTGTCACCCTCTTCGTCTCCCTCTCCCTCTCCCTCTCCGTCTCCGTCTCCGTCTCCGTCTCTGTCTCTGTCTCCGTCTCCCTCTCCCTCTCCTTCTTCATCTCCTTCTCCCTCTCCCTCTCTGTCTCCCTCTCCCTCTCTGTCACCCTCTCCCTCTCCCTCTCTCTCACCCTCTCCGTCTCCCTCTCCCTCTCCCTCTCCCTCTCCGTTTCTGTCTCCCTCTCCTTCTCCCTCTCCCTCTCCCTCTCCATCTCTGTCTCTGTTTCCCTCTCCCTCTCCCTCTCCCTCTCCATCTCTGTTTCTGTCTCCCTCTCCCTCTCCCTCTCCCTCTCCGTCTCCCTCTCCTTCTTCATCTCCTTCTCCTTCTCCTTCTCTGTCTCCCTCTCCGTTTCTGTCTCCGTCTCCCGCTCCGTCTCCCGCTCCGTCTCCGTCTCCCTCTCCCTCTCCCTCTCCGTTTCTGTCTCCCTCTCCTTCTCCCTCTCCCTCTCCCTCTCCATCTCTGTCTCTGTTTCCCTCTCCCTCTCCTTCTCCCTCTCCCTCTCCTTCTTCATCTCCTTCTCCCTCTCCCTCTCTGTCTCCCTCTCCCTCTCTGTCACCCTTCCGTCTCCCTCTCCCTCTCCCTCTTCGTCTCCCTCTCCCTCTCCCTCTCCGTCTCCGTCTCTGTCTCTGTCTCTGTCTCTGTCTCCCTCTCCCTCTCCTTCTTCATCTCCTTCTCCCTCTCCCTCTCTGTCTCCCTCTCCCTCTCTGTCACCTTCTCCCTCTCCCTCTCTGTCACCCTCTCCGTCTCCTCTCCCTCTCCCTCTCCGTTTCTGTCTCCCTCTCCTTCTCCCTCTCCCTCTCCCTCTCCCTCTCCCTCTCCATCTCTGTCTCTGTTTCCCTCTCCCTCTCCCTCTGCCTCTCCCTCTCCATCTCTGTTTCTGTCTCCCTCTCCCTCTCCCTCTCCGTCTCCCTCTCCCTCTCCCTCTCCCTCTCCATCTCTGTTTCTGTCTCCCTCTCCCTCTCCCTCTCCCTCTCCATCTCTGTTTCCCTCTCCCTCTCCATCTCCCTCTCCATCTCTGTTTCTGTCTCCCTCTCCATCTCTGTTTCTGTCTCCCTCTCCGTTTCCGTCTCCGTCTCCCGCTCCGTCTCCCGCTCCCTCTCCCTCCCCCTCTCCCTCTGTCTCTGTCTCTGTCTCTGTCTCCATCTCCCTCTCCGTCTCTGTCTCTGTCTCTGTCTCCCTCTCCCTTTCCTTCTCCCTCTCCTTCTTCATCTCCTTCTCCCTCTCCCTCTCTGTCTCCCTCTCCCTCTCTGTCACCCTCTCCCTCTCCCTCTCTCTCACCCTCTCCGTCTCCCTCTCCCTCTCTCCCTCTCCCTTCTTCATCTCCTTCTCCCACTCGGTCTCCCTCTCCCTCTCCCTCTCCTTCTCCCTCTCCCTCTCTGTCACCCTCTCCGTCTCCCTCTCCCTCTCCCTCTCCGTTTCTGTATCCCTCTCCTTCTCCCTCTCCCTCTCCCTCTCCATCTCTGTCTCTGTTTCCCTCTCCCTCTCCCTCTCCTCTCCATCTCTGTTTCTGTCTCCCTCTGTCTCCCTCTGTCTCCCTCTCCCTCTCCCTCTCCCTCTCCATCTCTGTTTCTGTCTCCCTCTCCCTCTCCCTCTCCCTCTCCATCTCTGTTTCCCTCTCCCTCTCCCTCTCCCTCTCCATCTCTGTTTCTGTCTCCCTCTCCCTCTCCCTCTCTGTCTCCCTCTCCGTTTCCGTCTCCCGCTCCGTCTCCCGCTCCGTCTCCCGCTCCGTCTCCCTCTCTGTCTCCCTCTCCCTCTCTGTCACCCTCTCCCTCTCCCTCTCTGTCACCCTCTTCGTCTCCCTCTCCCTCTCCCTCTCTCCGTCTCCGTCTCTGTCTCTGTCTCTGTCTCTGTCTCCTCGTCTCCCTCTCCCTCTCCCTCTCCTTCTTCATCTCCTTCTCCCTCTCCCTCTCTGTCTCCCTCTCCCTCTCTGTCACCCTCTCCCTCTCCCTCTCTGTCACCCTCTCCGTCTCCCTCTCCTCTCCCTCTCCCTCTCCCTCTCCCTCTCTTTCTCCTCTCCTTCTCCCCTCTCCCTCTCCCTCTCCATCTCTGTCTCTGTTTCCCTCTCCCTCTCCCTCTCCCTCTCCCCTCTCCATCTCTGTTTCTGTCTCCCTCTCCCTCCCTCCCTCTCCGTCTCCCTCTCCTTCTCATCTCCCTCTCCATTCTCCTTTCTGTCTCCCTCTCCCTCTCCCTCTCCCTCTCCCTCTCCATCTCTGTTTCCCTCTCCCTCTCCTCTCCCTCTCCATCTCTGTTTCTGTCTCCCTCTCCCTCTCCATCTCTGTTTCTGTCTCCCTCTCCTTCTCCCTCTCCCTCTCCCGCTCCTCTCTCCGTCTCCCTCTCCCTCTCCCTCTCCTCTGTCTCTCTCTGTCTCTGTCTCTGTCTCCATCTCCCTCTCCGTCTCTGTCTCTGTCTCTCTCCCTCTCCTTTCCCTCTCCTCTCCTTCTTCATCTCCTTCTCCCTCTCCCTCTCTGTCTCCCTCTCCCTCTCTGTCACCCTCTCCCTCTCCCTCTCTGTCATTCTTTCCCTCTCCCTCTCTCCTCTCCCTCTTCGTCTCCCTCTCCCTCCTCTCCTCCCTCTCCGTCTCCCTCTCCCTCTCCGTCTCCCTCTCTGTCTCCTCTCCCTCTCCTCTCCCTCTCCATCTCTTCATCTCCTTCTCCTCTCTCCTCTCTGTCTCCCTCTCCCTCTCTGTCTCCCTCTCCCTCTCCCTCTCCCTCTCTCCCTCTCTCCTCTCCCTCTCTCTCCCTCTCCCTCTCCGTTTCTGTCTCCCTCTCCTTCTCCTCTCCCTCTCCCTCTCCATCTCCGTCTCTGTCTTCCCCTCTCCCTCTCCCTCTCCCTCTCCATCTCTGTTTCTCCCTCTCCCTCTCCCTCTCCCTCTCCCTCTCCGTCTCCCTCTCCTTCTTCATCTCCCCTTCTCCTTCTCCCTCTCTGTCTCCCTCTCCGTTTCTGTCTCCGTCTCCCTCTCTCCGTCTCCCTCTCCGTCTCCCTCTTTCGTCTCCCTCTCCCTCTCCCTCTCCATTTCTGTCTCCCTCTCCTTCTCCCTCTCCCTCTCCATCTCTGTCTCTGTTCCCTCTCCCTCTCCTTCTCCTCTCCCTCTCCTTCTTCATCTCCCTCTCTCCTCTCTGTCTCCCTCTCCCTCTCTGTCACCCTCTCGTCTCCCTCTCCCTCTCCCTCTTCCTCTCCCTCTCCTCTCCCTCTCCCTCTCCGTCTCCCTCTCTCCCCCTCTCCGTCTCCATCTGTCTCTGTCTCCGTCTCCGTCTCCCTCTCCCTCTCCTTCTTCATCTCCTTCTCCCTCTCCCTCTCTGTCTCCCTCTCCCTCTCTGTCACCTTCTCCCTCTCCTCTCTGTCACCCTCTCAGTCTCCCTCTCCCTCTCCCTCTCCATTTCTGTCTCCCTCTCCTTCTCCTCTCCTCTCCCTCTCCTCTCCCCTCTCCATCTCTGTCTCTGTTTCCCCTCTCCCTCTCCCTCTGCCTCTCCCTCTCCTGTCTCCCTCTCTGTTTCTGTCTCCCTCTCCCTCTCCCTCTCCCTCTCCATCTCTGTTTCTGTCTCCCTCTCCCTCTCCCTCTCCCTCTCCATCTCTGTTTCCCTCTCCCTCTCCCTCTCCCTCTCCATCTCTGTTTCTGTCTCCCTCTCCCTCTCCATCTCTGTTTCTGTCTCCCTCTCCGTTTCCGTCTCCGTCTCCCGCTCCGTCTCCCGCTCCCTCTCCCTCTCCCTCTCCCTCTGTCTCTGTCTCTGTCTCTGTCTCTGTCTCCATCTCCCTCTCCGTCTCTGTCTCTGTCTCTGTCTCCCTCTCCCTTTCCTTCTCCCTCTCCTTCTTCATCTCCTTCTCCCTCTCCCTCTCTGTCTCCCTCTCCCTCTCTGTCACCCTCTCCCTCTCCCTCTCTCTCACCCTCTCCGTCTCCCTCTCCCTCTCTCCCTCTCCCTTCTTCATCTCCTTCTCCCACTCGGTCTCCCTCTCCCTCTCCCTCTCCCTCTCCTTCTCCCTCTCCCTCTCTGTCACCCTCTCCGTCTCCCTCTCCCTCTCCCTCTCCGTTTCTGTATCCCTCTCCTTCTCCCTCTCCCTCTCCCTCTCCATCTCTGTCTCTGTTTCCCTCTCCTCTCCCTCTCCTCTCCCTCTCCATCTCTGTTTCTGTCTCCTCTCCCTCTCCCTCTCCCTCTCAAGTCTCCCTCTCCCTCTCCCTCTCCCTCTCCATCTCTGTTTCTGTCTCCCTCTCCTCTCCCTCTCCCTCTCCCTCTCCCTCTCCATCTCTGTTTCCCTCTACCTCTCCCTCTCCCTCTCCATCTCTGTTTCTGTCTCCCTCTCCCTCTCCCTCTCTGTCTCCCTCTCCGTTTCCGTCTCCGTCTCCGCTCCGTCTCCCGCTCCGTCTCCCTCTCTGTCTCCCTCTCCCTCTCTGTCACCCTCTCCCTCTCCCTCTCTGTCACCCTCTTCGTCTCCCTCTCCCTCTCCCTCTCCCTCCGTCTCCGTCTCCGTCTCTCTCTCTCTGTCTCCGTCTCCCTCTCCCTCTCCCTCTCCCTCTCCTTCTTCATCTCCTTCTCCCTCTCCCTCTCTGTCTCCCTCTCCCTCTCTGTCACCCTCTCTCCTCTCCCTCTCCACCCTCTCCCCTCTCCCTCTCCCTCTCCTCTCTCCTCTCCGTCTCTGTCTCTGTCTCTGTCTCTGTCTCCGTTCCGTCTCCCTCTCCTCTCCTCCTTCTCCTCCTCTGTCTCCTCTCCCTCTCTGTCACTCTCTCATCTCTGTCTCTGTTCCCTCTCCTCTCCTCTCCCTCTCTGTCTCCATCTCTGTTTCTGTCTCCCTCCCTCTCCCTCTCTGCCTCTCCCTCTCCTTCTTCATCTCCTTCTCCCCTTCTCCT
>NW_027038114.1:0-2500 GCF_034236695.1 Oncorhynchus nerka | reverse complement strand
CCCTCTCCATCTCTGTTTCTGTCTCCCTCTCCCTCTCCCTCTCCCTCTCCGTCTCCCTCTCCCTCTCCCTCTCCCTCTCCCTCTCCATCTCCATCTCTGTTTCTGTCTCCCTCTCCCTTTCCGTCTCCCTCTCCCTCTCCCTCTACCTCTCCATCTCTGTTTCCCTCTCCCTCTCCCACTCCCTCTCCATCTCTGTTTCTGTCTCCCTCTCCCTCTCCCTCTCTGTCTCCCTCTCCGTTTCCGTCTCCGTCTCCCGCTCCGTCTCCCGCTCCGTCTCCCGCTCCCTCTCCCTCTCCCTCTCCCTCTGTCTCTGTCTCTGTCTCTGTCTCCGTCTCCCTCTCCGTCTCTGTCTCTGTCTCTGTCTCCCTCTCCCTTTCCTTCTCCCTCTCCTTCTTCATCTCCTTCTCCCACTCGGTCTCCCTCTCCCTCTCCCTCTCCCTCTCCTTCTCCCTCTCCCTCTCCGTCTCCCTCTCCCTCTCCCTCTCCCTATCCCTCTCCCTCTCCGTCTCCTTCTCCTTCTCCCTCTCCCTCTCCCTCTCACTCTCCCTCTCCGTCTCCCTCTCCGTCTCCGTCTCTGTCTCCCTCTCCCTCTCCGTCTCCCTCTCTGTCTCCCTCTCCCTTTCCGTCTCCCTCTCCCTCTCCCTCTCCCTCTCCCTGTCCCTCTCCCTCTCCGTCTCCCTCTCCCTCTCCGTCTCCTTCTCCCTCTCCGTCTCCCTCTCCTTTTCCTTCTCCCTCTTCTTCTTCATCTCCCTCTCCCTCTCCATCTCTGTCTCCCTTTCCATCTTCCTCTACCTCTTCATCTCCCTCTCCCTCTCCCTCTCCCTCTCTGTCTCCCTCTCATTCTCATTCTCCCTCTCTGTCTCCCTCTCCCTCTCCCTCTCTTTCTCCCTCTCCCTCTCCCTCTACCTCTTCATCTCCCTCTCCCTCTCCCTCTCATTCTCATTCTCCCTCTCTGTCTCCCTCTCCCTCTCCTTCTCCCTCTCTTTCTCCCTCTCCCTCTCCGTCTCCCTCTCCCTCTCCCTCTCCATCTCTTTCTCCCACTCCATCAAAACACTTTATTGAAAACAAAGTGAGACAAAGAACATGTTTATGTTGAGGTGGTGCTTTCAAGCCCTGTGTGTTTAAACAATGCTCAGTCTCTCTCTTATCCACTCGGTTCTGTCTTTCCCACACACCTCTTCAGTCTCGCTCTCAAATCAAATCAAAGTTTATTGGTCGCAGATGCAGTGAAATGCTTGTGTTTCTAGCTCCAACAGTAATACCTAGCAACGTGCTTGTGTTTCTAGCTCCAACAGTAATACCTAACAGTATGCTTGTGTTTCTAGCTCCAACAGTAATACCTAGCAATATGCTTGTGTTTCTAGCTCCAACAGTAATACCTAACAATATGCTTGTGTTTCTAGCTCCAACAGTACAGTAATACCTAACAATGTGCTTGTGTTTCTAGCTCCAACAGTAATACCTAACAATATGCTTGTGTTTCTAGCTCCAACAGTAATACCTAACAATATGCTTGTGTTTCTAGCTCCAACAGTAATACCTAACAATATGCTACAGTAATACCTAACAATATGCTTGTGTTTCTAGCTCCAACAGTAATACCTAACAATATGCTTGTGTTTCTAGCTCCAACAGTAATACCTAACAATAATGCTAACAATATGTGTTTCTAGCTCCAACAGTAATACCTAACAATATGCTTGTGTTTCTAGCTCCAACAGTAATACCTAACAATATGCTAGCTCCAACAGTACAGTAATAACTAACAATATGCTTGTGTTTCTAGCTCCAACAGTAATACCTAACAATATGCTTGTGTTTCTAGCTCCAACAGTAATACAACAATGTGCTTGTGTTTCTAATAATAACTAACAATATGCTTGTGTTTCTAGCTCCAACAGTAATACCTAACAATATGCTTGTGTTTCTAGCTCCAACAGTAATACCTAACAATGTGCTTGTGTTTCTAGCTCCAACAGTAATAACTAACAATATGCTTGTGTTTCTAGCTCCAACAGTAATACCTAACAATGTGCTTGTGTTTCTAGCTCCAACAGTAATAACTAACAATATGCTTGTGTTTCTAGCTCCAACAGTAATACCTAACAATATGCTTGTGTTTCTAGCTCCAACAGTAATACCTAACAATATGCTTGTGTTTCTAGCTCCAACAGTAATACCTAACAATATGCTTGTGTTTCTAGCTCCAACAGTAATACCTAACAATATGCTTGTGTTTCTAGCTCCAACAGTAATACCTAACAATATGCTTGTGTTTCTAGCTCCAACAGTAATACCTAACAATGTGCTTGTGTTTCAAGCTCCAACAGTACAGTAATAACTAACAATATGCTTGTGTTTCTAGCTCCAACAGTACCTAGTAATATGCTTGTGTTTCCTAAACAAATACCTAACAATTGTGTTTCTAGCTCCAACAGTAATACCTAACAATATGCTTGTGTTTCTAGCTCCAACAGTAATACCTAACAATATGCTTGTG
>NW_027038113.1:0-20000 GCF_034236695.1 Oncorhynchus nerka | reverse complement strand
AACAGACAGTAGGGTGAGAGTATGGGCTTTAACAGACAGTAGAGTGAGATGGGCTTTAACAGACAGTAGGGTGATATGGGCTTTAACAGACAGTATGGTGAGTATGGGCTTAACAGACAGTAGGGTGAGTATGGGCTTTAACAGACAGTAGGGTGAGTATGGGCTTATAACAGACAATGGTGAGTAGTAACAGACAGTAGGGTGTATGGGCTTTAACAGACAGTAGGGTGAGTATGGGCTACAACAGACAGTAGGGTGAGTATGGGCTTTAACAGACAGTAGGGTGAGTATGGGCTTTAACAGACAGTAGGGTGAGTATGGGCTTTTTAACAGACAGTATGGTGAGTATGGGCTAACAGACAGTAGGGTGAGTATGGGCTTTAACAGACAGTAGGGTGAGTGAATAATAGTAGGTTGGGCTTTAACAGACAGTAAACAGACAGTAGGGTGAGTATGGGCTTTAGACAGTAGAGATGGGTTTAATAGAAAGTAGGGTGAGTATGGGCTTAACAGACAGTAGGGTGAGTATGGGCTGTAACAGACAGTATGGTGAGTATGGGCTTTAACACACAGTAGGGTGAGTATGGGCTTTAACAGACAGTAGGGTGAGTATGGGCTTTAACAGACAGTATGGTGAGTATGGGCTTTAACAGACAGTAGGGTGAGTATGGGCTTTAACAGACAGATGGTGAGTATGGGCTTTAACAGACAGTAGGGTGAGAGGGTCACAACAGACAGTAGGGTGAGTATGGGTTTTAACAGACAGTAGGGTGAGTAGGGGGCTTAAACAGACAGTAGGGTGAGTATGTGGGCTTTAACAGACAGTAGGGTGAGTATGGGCTTTAACAGACAGTAGGGGTGAGTATGGGCTTTAACAGACAGTAGGGTGAGTATGGGCCTTAACAGACAGTAGGGGAGTGGGCTTTAACAGACAGTAGGGTGAGTATGGGCTGTAACAGACAGTAGGGGTGAGTATGGGCTTTAACACACAGTAGGGTGAGTATGGGCTTTAACAGACAGTAGGGTGAGTATGGGCTTTAACAGACAGTAGGGTGAGTATGGGCTGTAACAGACAGTAGGGTGAGTATGGGCTTTAACACACAGTAGGGTGAGTATGGGCGTTAACAGACAGTAGGGTGAGTATGGGCTTTAACAGACAGTAGGGTGAGTATGGGCTTTAACAGACAGTAGGGTGAGTATGGGCTTTAACACACAGTAGGGTGAGTATGGGCGTTAACAGACAGTAGGGTGAGTATGGGCTTTAACACACAGTAGGGTGAGTATGGGCTTTAACAGACAGTAGGGTGAGTAAGGGCTTTAATAGACAGTAGGGTGAGTATGGGCTTTAACACAGTAGGGTGAGTATGGGTATTTAACACACAGAGGGAGTATGGGCCATAACAGACAGTAGGGTGAGTATGGCTTCCTAACACACAGTAGGTGAGTATGGGCTTTAACACAGTAGGGTGAGTAGCTTTAACACACAGTAGGGTGAGTATGGGCTATAACAGACAGTAGGGTGAGTATGGGCTTTAACAGACAGTAGGGTGAGTATGGGCTTTAACAGACAGTAGGGTGAGTATGGGCTTTAACAGACAGCAGGGGTGAGTAATGGGCTTATAAACAGACAGTAGGGTGAGTATGGGGCTTTAACAGACAGTGAGTATGGGCTTTAACAGACAGTAGGGTGAGAGTATGGGCTGCATGGACAGTAGGTGAGTATGGGCTGTAATAGACAGTAGGGTGAGTATGGGCTCCTAACAGACAGTAGGGTGAGTATGGGCTTTAACAGACAGTAGGGGTGAGTATGGGCTTTAACAGACAGTAGGGTGAGTATGGGCTTTAACAGACAGTAGGGTGAGTATGGGCTTTAATAGACAGTAGGGTGAGTATGGGCTGTAATAGACAGTAGGGTGAGTATGGGCTTTAACAGACAGTAGGGGTGAGTATGGGCTTTAACAGACAGTAGGGTGAGTATGGGCTATAACAGACAGTAGGGTGAGTATGGCTTTAATAGACAGTAGGGTGAGTATGGGCTATAACAGACAGTAGGGTGAGTATGGGCTATAAACAGACAGTAGGGTGAGTAACTTTAATAGACAGTAGGGGTGAGTAAGGGCTATTTATTTTTATTTATTTATTTATTTTACCTTTATTTAACTAGGCAAGTCAGTTAAGAACAAATTCTTATTTTCAATGACGGCCTACTGGGGAACAGTGGGTTAACTGCCTGTTCAGGGGCAGAATTATAGATTTGTACCTTTCAGCTCGGGATTCGAACTTGCCGCCTCTACACTCTAACCACTAGGCTACCCTGCCGCCTTACACTCTAACCACTAGCTACCCTGCCACCCTCTACACTCTAACCACTAGGCTACCCTGCCACCTCTCCACTCTAACCACTAGGCTACCCTGCCACCTCTACACTCTAACCACTAGGCTACCCTGCCACCTCTACATCAACCACTAGGCTACCCTGCCACTTCTACACTCTAACCACTAGGCTACCCTGCCACCTCTACACTCTAACCACTAGGCTACCCTGCCACCTCTACACTCTAACCACTAGGCTACCTGCCACCTCTACACTCTAACCACTAGGCTACCTGCCACCTCTACACTCTAACCACTAGGCTACCTGCCACCTCTACACTCTAACCACTAGGCTACCTGCCACCTCTACACTCTAACCACTAGGTTACCCTGCCACCTCTACACTCTAACCACTAGGTTACTCTGCCACCTCTACACTCTAACCACTAGGTTACCCTGCCACCTCTACACTCTAACCACTAGGTTACTCTACCACCTCTACACTCTAACCACTAGGCTACCCTGCCACCTCTACACTCTAACCACTAGGCTACCCTGCCACCTCTACACTCTAACCACTAGGCTACCCTGCCACCTCTACACTCTAACCACTAGGCTACCCTGCCACTCTTCTTACACTCTAACCATTAGGCTACCCTGCCACCCCTACACTCTAACCACTAGGCTACCCTGCCACCTCTACACTCTAACCACTAGGCTACCCTGCCACCTCTACACTCTAACCACTAGGCTACTCCTGCCACCTCTACACTCTAACCACTAGGCTACACTGCCACCTCTACACTCTAACCACTAGGCTACCCGCCACCTCTACACTCTAACCACTAGGCTACCTGCCACCTCTACACTCTAACCACTAGGCTACCTGCCACCTCTACACTCTAACCACTAGGCTACCCTGCCACCTCTACACTCTAACCACTAGGTTACCCTGCCACCTTACATTCTAACCACTAGGCTACCCTGCCACCTCTACACTCTAACCACTAGGCTACCCTGCCACCCTCTACACTCTAACCACTAGGCTACCCTGCCACCTCTACACTCTAACCACTAGGGCTACCCCACACCTCTACACTCTAACCACTAGCTACCCTGCCTCCTCTACACTCTAACCACCAGGGCTACCCTGCCACCTCTACACCTAACCACTAGGCTACCTGCCACCTCTACACTCTAACCACTAGGCTACCCTGCCACCTCTACACTCTAACCACTAGGTTACCCTGCCACCCCTACACTCTAACCACTAGGCTACCCTGCCACCTCTACACTCTAACCACTAGGCTACCCTGCCACCTCTACACTCTAACCACTAGGCTACCCTGCCACCTCTACACTCTAAACCACTAGGCTACCCTGCCACCTCTACATCAACCACTAGGCTACCCTGCCTCCTCTACACTCTAACCACTAGGCTACCCTGCCACCTCTACACTCTAACCACCAGGCTACCCTGCCACCTCTACACCTAACCACTAGGTTACCCTGCCACTCTACACCTCTAACCACTCAGGTTACCCTGCCATCTCTACACTCTAACCACTAGGCTACCTCTGCCACCTCTACACTCCTAACCACCAGGCTACCCTGCCACCTCTACACTCTAACCACTAGGTTACCCTGCCACCTCTACACTCTAACCACTAGGCTACCCTGCCACCTCTACACTCTAACCACTAGGCTACCCTGCCACCTCTCCACTCTAACCACTCAGGCTACCCTGCCACCTCTACACTCTAACCACTAGGCTACCCTGCCACCTCTACACTCTAAACCACTAGGCTACCCCTGCCACCTCTACACTCCCAACCACTAGGCTACCCTGCCACCTCTACACCTAACCACACAGGCTACCCTGCCACCTCTACACTCTAACCACTAGGCTACCCTGCCACCTCTACACTTCAACCACCAGGCTACCCTGTCACCTCTACACTTCCAACCACCAGGCTACCCTGCCACCTCTACACTCTAACCACCAGGCTACCCTGCCACCTCTACACTCTAACCACTAGGCTACCTACCACCTCTACACTCAACCACTAGGTTACCCTGCCACCCCTACACTCTAACCACTAGGCTACCCTGCCACCTCTACACTCCCAACCACTAGGCTACCCTGCCACCTCTACACTCTAACCACTAGGTTACCCTGCCACCCCTACACTCTAACCACTAGGCTACCCTGCCACCTCTACACTCTAACCACTAGGCTACCCTGCCACCTCTACACCTAACCACTAGGCTACCCTGCCACCTCTACACTCTAACCACTAGGCTACCCTGCCACCTCTACACTCTAACCACTAGGCTACCCTGCCACCTCTACACTCTAACCACCAGGCTACCCCTGCCACCTCTACACCTAACCACTAGGCTACCCTGCCACCTCCTACACTCTAACCACTAGGCTACCCTGCCACCTCTACACCTAACCACTAGGCTACCCTGTCACCTCTACACTCTAACCACTAGGCTACCCTGCCACCTCTACACTCTAACCACTAGGCTACCCTGCCACCTCTACACTCTAACCACTAGGCTACCTACCACCTCTACACTCTAACCACTAGGTTACCCTGCCACCCCTACACTCTAACCACTAGGCTACCCTGCCACCTCTACACTCTAACCACTAGGCTACCCTGCCACCTCTACACTCTAACCACTAGGTTACCCTGCCACCCCTACACTTCTAACCACCAGGCTACCCTGCCACCTCTACACTCTAACCACTAGGCTACCCTGCCACCTCTACACCTAACCACCAGGCTACCCTGCCACCTCTACACCTAACCACCAGGCTACCCTGCCACCTCTACACTCTAACCACTAGGCTACCCTGCCACCTCTACACCTAAACCACTAGGCTACCCTGCCACCTCTACACTCTAACCACTAGGCTACCCTGCCACCTCTACACTCTAACCACTAGGCTACCCTGCCACCTCTACACTCTAACCACTGCCAGGCTACCCTGCCACCTCTACACTCTAACCACTAGGGCTACCTGCCACCCTACACTCTAACCACTAGGCCACCCTGCCACCCCTACACTCTAACCACTAGGCTACCCTGCCACCTCTACACTCTAACCACTAGCTACCCTGCCACCTCTACACTCTAACCACCAGGTTACCCTGCCACCCCTACACTCTAACCACTAGGCTACCCTGCCACCTCTACACTCTAACCACCAGGCTACCCTGCCACCTCTACACTCTAACCACCAGGCTACCCTGCCACCTCTACACTCTAACCACTAGGCTACCCTGCCACCTCTACACTCTAACCACTAGGCTACCCTGCCACCTCTACACTCTAACCACTAGGCTACCCTGCCACCTCTACACTCTAACCACTAGGCTACCCTGCCACCTCTACACTCTAACCACTAGGCTACCTGCCACCTCTACACCTAACCACCAGGCTACCCTGCCACCTCTACACTCTAACCACTCAGGCTACCCTGCCACCTCTACACTCTAACCACCAGGCTACCCTGCCACCTCCACACTCTAACCACTAGGCTACCCTGCCACCTCTACACTCTAACCACCAGGCTACCCTGCCACCTCTACACTCTAACCACCAGGCTACCTGCCACCTCTACACCTAACCACTAGGCTACCCTGCCACCCCTACACTCTAACCACAGGGCTACCCTGCCACCTCTACACTCTAACCACTAGGCTACCCTGCCACCTCTACACTCTAACCACTAGGTTACCCTGCCACCCCTACACTCTAACCACTAGGCTACCCCTGCCACCTCTACACTCTAACCACTAGGCTACCCTGCCACCTCTACACTCTAACCACTAGGCCCTGCCACCTCTTACACTCTAACCACCAGGCTACCCTGCCACCTCTACACTCTAACCACCAGGCTACCCTGCCACCTCTACACTCTAACCACCAGGCTACCCTGCCACCTACACTCTAACCACCAGGCTACCCTGCCACCTCTACACTCTAACCACTAGGCTACCTGCCACCCTACACTCTAACCACTAGGCTACCCTGCCACCTCTACACTCTAACCACTAGGCTACCTGCCACCTCTACACTCTAACCACTAGGTTACCCTGCCACCTTTACACTCTAACCACTAGGCTACCCTGCCACCTCTACACTCTAACCACTAGGCTACCTACCACCCCAACATTTGAAATGTGTGTAATAATTGGACCCCTTTGCTCTAGTATCCTGGATTGTCAAATGGGGACCACCCATTATAATATTAATGTGTTGGGACAGGTCTCTAATCAATACCATTATATTATTGTGTTGGGACAGGTCTGGAATCAATACCATTATATTAATGTGTCTGGGACAGGTCTCTAATCAATACCATTATATTAATGTGTTGGGACAGGTTTCTAATCAATGCCATTATATTATTAATGTGTTGGGACAGGTCTGTAATCAATACCATTATATTATTAATGTATTGGGACAGGTATGTAATCAATACCATTATATTATTAATGTGTTGGGACAGGTCTCTAATCAATACCATTATATTATTAATGTGATGGGACAGGTCTCTAATCAATACCATTATATTATTAATGTATTGGGACAGGTATGTAATCAATACCATTATATTATTAATGTGTTGGGACAGGTCTCTAATCAATACCATTATATTATTAATGTGTTGGGACAGGTATGTAATCAATGCCATTATATTATTAATGTGTTGGGACAGGTCTCTAATCAATGCCATTATATTATTAATGTGTTGGGACAGGTCTCTAATCAATACCATTATATTAATGTGTTGGGACAGGTCTGGAATCAATACCATTATATTAATGTGTTGGGACAGGTCTGGAATCAATACCATTATATTAATGTGTTGGGACAGGTCTGGAATCAATACCATTATATTAATGTGTTGGGACAGGTCTCTAATCAATACCATTATATTAATGTGTTGGGACAGGTCTCTAATCAATACCATTATATTATTAATGTGTTGGGACAGGTCTGGAATCAATACCATTATATTATTAATTTGTTGGGACAGGTCTCTAATCAATGCCATTATATTATTAATGTGTTGGGACAGGTCTCTAATCAATACCATTATATTATTAATGTGTTGGGACAGGTCTGGAATCAATACCATTATATTATTAATGTGTTGGGACAAGTCTGGAATCAATACCATTATATTATTAATGTGATGGGACAGGTCTTTAATCAATACCATTATATTATTGTGTTGGGACAGGTTTCTAATCAATACCATTATATTAATGTGTTGGGACAGGTTTCTAATCAATGCCATTATATTAATGTGTTGGGACAGGTTTCTAATCAATACCATTATATTATTGATGTGTTGGGACAGGTCTGGAATCAATACCATTATATTATTAATGTGTTGGGACAGGTCTCTAATCAATACCATTATATTATTAATGTATTGGGACAGGTCTCTAATCAATACCATTATATTATTAATGTGATGGGACAGGTCTCTAATCAATGCCATTATATTATTAATGTATTGGGACAGGTATGTAATCAATACCATTATATTATTAATGTGTTGGGACAGGTCTCTAATCAATGCCATTATATTATGAATGTGTTGGGACAGGTCTCTAATCAATACCATTATATTATTAATGTGTTGGGACAGGTCTCTAATCAATACCATTATATTAATGTGTTGGGACAGGTCTCTAATCAATACCATTATATTAATGTGTTGGGACAGGTTTCTAATCAATACCATTATATTAATGTGTTGGGACAGGTTTCTAATCAATACCATTATATTAATGTGTTGGGACAGGTCTCTAATCAATACCATTATATTAATGTGTTGGGACAGGTTTCTAATCAATACCATTATATTAATGTGTTGGGACAGGTCTGTAATCAATGCCATTATATTATTAATGTGTTGGGACAGGTCTGTAATCAATGCCATTATATTATTGTGTTGGGACAGGTTTCTAATCAATACCATTATATTAATGTGTTGGGACAGGTTTCTAATCAATACCATTATATTAATGTGTTGGGACAGGTTTCTAATCAATACCATTATATTAATGTGTTGGGACAGGTCTGTAATCAATGCCATTATATTATTAATGTGTTGGGACAGGTCTGTAATCAATGCCATTATATTATTAATGTGTTGGGACAGGTCTGGAATCAATGCCATTATATTATTAATGTGTTGGGACAGGTCTCTAATCAATACCATTATATTATTGTGTTGGGACAGGTCTCTAATCAATACCATTATATTATTAATGTATTGGGACAGGTCTCTAATCAATACCATGATATTATTAATGTGTTGGGACAGGTCTCTAATCAATACCATTATATTATTAAGGTATTGGGACAGGTCTCTAATCAATACCATTATATTATTAATCATTTACATTTTTGGGACAGGTCTGGAATCAATACCATTATATTATTAATGTGTTGGGACAGGTCTGTAATCAATGCCATTATATTATTGTGTTGGGACAGGTTTCTAATCAATACCATTATATTAATGTGTTGGGACAGGTTTCTAATCAATACCATTATATTAATGTGTTGGGACAGGTTTCTAATCAATACCATTATATTAATGTGTTGGGACAGGTCTCTAATCAATACCATTATATTAATGTGTTGGGACAGGTTTCTAATCAATACCATTATATTATTAATGATGATGGGACAGGTCTCTAATCAATGCCATTATATTATTAATGTATTGGGACAGGTATGTAATCAATACCATTATATTATTAATGTGTTGGGACAGGTCTGTAATCAATACCATTATATTATTAATGTGTTGGGACAGGTCTGTAATCAATGCCATTATATTATGAATGTGTTGGGACAGGTCTCTAATCAATACCATTATATTAATGTGTTGGGACAGGTCCTAATCAATACCATTATATTATTAATGTGATGGGACAGGTCCTAATCAATGCCATTATATTATTAATGTATTGGGACAGGTATGTAATCAATACCATTGTATTATTAATGTGTTGGGACAGGTCTGTAATCAATACCATTATATTATTAATGTGTTGGGACAGGTCGTAATCAATACCATTATATTATTAATGTGTTGGGACAGGTCTGTAATCAATACCATTATATTATTAATGTGTTGGGACAGGTCTCTAATCAATACCATTATATTATTAATGTGTTGGGACAGGTCTCTAATCAATACCATTATATTATTAATGTGTTGGGACAGGTCTCTAATCAATACCATTATATTAATGTGTTGGGACAGGTTTCTAATCAATACCATTATATTAATGTGTTGGGACAGGTCTGTAATCAATGCCATTATATTATTAATGTGTTGGGACAGGTCTGGAATCAATGCCATTATATTAATGTGTTGGGACAGGTCTGGAATCAATACCATTATATTAATGTGTTGGGACAGGTTTCTAATCAATACCATTATATTATTAATGTGATGGGACAGGTCTAATCAATGCCATTATATTATTAATGTATTGGGACAGGTATGTAATCAATACCATTATATTATTAATGTGTTGGGACAGGTCTGTAATCAATACCATTATATTATTAATGTGTTGGGACAGGTCTGTAATCAATGCCATTATATTATGAATGTGTTGGGACAGGTCTCTAATCAATACCATTATATTAATGTGTTGGGACAGGTCTCTAATCAATACCATTATATTATTAATGTGTTGGGACAGGTCTCTAATCAATGCCATTATATTATTAATGTATTGGGACAGGTATGTAATCAATACCATTGTATTATTAATGTGTTGGGACAGGTCTGTAATCAATACCATTATATTATTAATGTGTTGGGACAGGTCGGTAATCAATACCATTATATTATTAATGTGTTGGGACAGGTCTGTAATCAATACCATTATATTATTAATGTGTTGGGACAGGTCTCTAATCAATACCATTATATTATTAATGTGTTGGGACAGGTCTCTAATCAATACCATTATATTATTAATGTGTTGGGACAGGTCTCTAATCAATACCATTATATTAATGTGTTGGGACAGGTTTCTAATCAATACCATTATATTAATGTGTTGGGACAGGTCTGTAATCAATGCCATTATATTATTAATGTGTTGGGACAGGTCTGGAATCAATGCCATTATATTAATGTGTTGGGACAGGTCTGGAATCAATACCATTATATTAATGTGTTGGGACAGGTCTGTAATCAATACCATTATATTATTAATGTGATGGGACAGGTCTCTAATCAATGCCATTATAATATTAATGTGTTGGGACAGGTCTGTAATCAATGCCATTATATTATTAATGTGTTGGGACAGGTCTGTAATCAATGCCATTATATTATTAATGTGGTGGGACAGGTCTCTAATCAATACCATTATATTATTAATGTGATGGGACAGGTCTCTAATCAATGCCATTATAATATTAATGTGTTGGGACAGGTCTGGAATCAATACCATTATATTATTAATTTGTTGGGACAGGTCTCTAATCAATGCCATTATATTATTAATGTGTTGGGACAGGTCTCTAATCAATACCATTATATTATTAATGTGTTGGGACAGGTCTGGAATCAATACCATTATATTATTAATGTGTTGGGACAAGTCTGGAATCAATCATTATATTATTAATGTGATGGGACAGGTCTTTAATCAATACCATTATATTATTGTGTTGGGACAGGTTTCTAATCAATACCATTATATTAATGTGTTGGGACAGGTTTCTAATCAATGCCATTATATTAATGTGTTGGGACAGGTTTCTAATCAATACCATTATATTATTGATGTGTTGGGACAGGTCTGGAATCAATACCATTATATTATTAATGTGTTGGGACAGGTCTCTAATCAATACCATTATATTATTAATGTATTGGGACAGGTCTCTAATCAATACCATGATATTATTAATGTGTTGGGACAGGTCTCTAATCAATACCATTATATTATTAATGTATTGGGACAGGTCTCTAATCAATACCATTATATTATTAATGTGATGGGACAGGTCTCTAATCAATGCCATTATATTATTAATGTATTGGGACAGGTATGTAATCAATACCATTATATTATTAATGTGTTGGGACAGGTCTCTAATCAATGCCATTATATTATGAATGTGTTGGGACAGGTCGGTAATCAATACCATTATATTATTAATGTGTTGGGACAGGTCTCTAATCAATACCATTATATTATTAATGTGTTGGGACAGGTCTCTAATCAATACCATTATATTAATGTGTTGGGACAGGTCTCTAATCAATACCATTATATTAATGTGTTGGGACAGGTTTCTAATCAATACCATTATATTAATGTGTTGGGACAGGTTTCTAATCAATACCATTATATTAATGTGTTGGGACAGGTCTCTAATCAATACCATTATATTAATGTGTTGGGACAGGTTTCTAATCAATACCATTATATTAATGTGTTGGGACAGGTCTGTAATCAATGCCATTATATTATTAATGTGTTGGGACAGGTCTGTAATCAATGCCATTATATTATTGTGTTGGGACAGGTTTCTAATCAATACCATTATATTAATGTGTTGGGACAGGTTTCTAATCAATACCATTATATTAATGTGTTGGGACAGGTTTCTAATCAATACCATTATGTTAATGTGTTGGGACAGGTCTGTAATCAATGCCATTATATTATTAATGTGTTGGGACAGGTCTGTAATCAATGCCATTATATTATTAATGTGTTGGGACAGGTCTGGAATCAATGCCATTATATTATTAATGTGTTGGGACAGGTCTCTAATCAATACCATTATATTATTGTGTTGGGACAGGTCTCTAATCAATACCATTATATTATTAATGTATTGGGACAGGTCTCTAATCAATACCATGATATTATTAATGTGTTGGGACAGGTCTCTAATCAATACCATTATATTATTAATGTATTGGGACAGGTCTCTAATCAATACCATTATATTATTAATCATTTACATTTTTGGGACAGGTCTGGAATCAATACCATTATATTATTAATGTGTTGGGACAGGTCTGTAATCAATGCCATTATATTATTGTGTTGGGACAGGTTTCTAATCAATACCATTATATTAATGTGTTGGGACAGGTTTCTAATCAATACCATTATATTAATGTGTTGGGACAGGTTTCTAATCAATACCATTATATTAATGTGTTGGGACAGGTCTCTAATCAATACCATTATATTAATGTGTTGGGACAGGTTTCTAATCAATACCATTATATTATTAATGTGATGGGACAGGTCTCTAATCAATGCCATTATATTATTAATGTATTGGGACAGGTATGTAATCAATACCATTATATTATTAATGTGTTGGGACAGGTCTGTAATCAATACCATTATATTATTAATGTGTTGGGACAGGTCTGTAATCAATGCCATTATATTATGAATGTGTTGGGACAGGTCTCTAATCAATACCATTATATTAATGTGTTGGGACAGGTCTCTAATCAATACCATTATATTATTAATGTGATGGGACAGGTCTCTAATCAATGCCATTATATTATTAATGTATTGGGACAGGTATGTAATCAATACCATTGTATTATTAATGTGTTGGGACAGGTCTGTAATCAATACCATTATATTATTAATGTGTTGGGACAGGTCGGTAATCAATACCATTATATTATTAATGTGTTGGGACAGGTCTGTAATCAATACCATTATATTATTAATGTGTTGGGACAGGTCTCTAATCAATACCATTATATTATTAATGTGTTGGGACAGGTCTCTAATCAATACCATTATATTATTAATGTGTTGGGACAGGTCTCTAATCAATACCATTATATTAATGTGTTGGGACAGGTTTCTAATCAATACCATTATATTAATGTGTTGGGACAGGTTTCTAATCAATACCATTATATTAATGTGTTGGGACAGGTCTGTAATCAATGCCATTATATTATTAATGTGTTGGGACAGGTCTGGAATCAATGCCATTATATTAATGTGTTGGGACAGGTCTGGAATCAATACCATTATATTAATGTGTTGGGACAGGTCTGTAATCAATACCATTATATTATTAATGTGATGGGACAGGTCTCTAATCAATGCCATTATAATATTAATGTGTTGGGACAGGTCTGTAATCAATGCCATTATATTATTAATGTGTTGGGACAGGTCTGTAATCAATACCATTATATTATTAATGTGTTGGGACAGGTCTGTAATCAATACCATTATATTATTAATGTGTTGGGACAGGTCTGGAATCAATACCAGTATATTATTCATGTGATGGGACAGGTCTGTAATCAATGCCATTATATTATTAATGTATTGGGACAGGTCTCTAATCAATACCATTATATTATTAATGTGTTGGGACAGGTATCTAATCAATACCATTATATTATTAACGTGTTGGGACAGGTCTCTAATCAATACCATTATATTATTAATGTGCTGGGACAGGTATCTAATCAATACCATTATATTATTGTGTTGGGACAGGTCTGGAATCAATACCATTATATTAATGTGTTGGGACAGGTCTGGAATCAATACCATTATATTATTAATGTTTTGGGACAGGTCTCTAATCAATACCATTATATTATTGTGTTGGGACAGGTCTGGAATCAATACCATTATATTAATGTGTTGGGACAGGTTTCTAATCAATACCATTATATTAATGTGTTGGGACAGGTCTCTAATCAATACCATTATATTATTAATGTGTTGGGACAGGTCTCTAATCAATACCATTATATTATTGTGTTGGGACAGGTCTCTAATCAATACCATTATATTAATGTGTTGGGACAGGTTTCTAATCAATACCATTATATTATTAGTAATCTTCAGACTGAAGTGAAACCAAACTGTCCTGTATGTCCCACTGTTCTCAGTGTTTCCTAGTGTTTTCTTGTGTACCACTTTACATTCGTTTGCTCTTATACCTGTGGAGTTGCAGTCTTATGTACCTGTCTGTCTACCTGCCTGTCTACCTGCCTGCCTACCTGTCTGTCTGCCTGTCTGCCTGCCTACCTGCCTGTCTGCCTGCCTACCTGCCTGCCTGCCTGTCTGTCTTTCTGCCTGTCTGTCTGTCTGTCTGTCTGTCTGTCTGTCTGTCTGTCTGTCTGTCTGTCTGTCTACCTGCCTATCTACCTGTCTGCCTGCCTACCTGTCTGCCTACCTGTCTGCCTACCTGTCTGCCTGTCTGCCTGTCTGTCTGCCTGCCTGCCTGCCTGCCTGCCTGCCTGTCTGTCTGTCTGTCTGTCTGCCTGCCTGCCTGCCTGTCTGCCTGTCTGCCTGCCTGTCTGTCTGTCTGTCTGTCTGTCTGTCTGCCTGCCTGCCTGCCTGTCTGTCTGTCTGTCTGTCTGTCTGTCTGTCTGCCTGTCTGTCTACCAATCTACCTGCCTGTCTGTCTGTCTGTCTGTCTGTCTGATTGCTTGTATCAACAATGATGACACATTGGTGTCTCGTAGACCCATTCATCAATTCACTTTGTATGTAATTGACTCCAGCATTGCTATTGCTTCATGTAAACCAGTGTGGTTCTGTAATTTCTAGATGTTTTTGCTGTGGACACAGTAACCAGATACTCACTAGCCTCATACAGTTGAGGTAAACTGGGTGTTGAATCAACGTTCACTGGACGGAAAGTTCCAGACACACCAAGGGTGTAGATGTAAACGTTGCCGTCTGAGTTCCCATGACAACGACGAAGCGTCAGAGATGAAACCTACACTGTGTTACATCACGTTTTATCAAATCAAAAACAGGAACATCTGATGTCCTATAATCTAAACAGGATTTATCGGCGGTGGAATTGCCGAGATGTCTTGCAAGATGTTGTAATATACTGTAAACGAGACCCTTGAGTCAGAGAATGAACCAAAATAAAGTTTGTTATTCATAGATGATATTCACACCGCATGAAAACAGAAACCACTCAGCATGTGGTATCTTAAAAAAGAAAAAGAAAAAAGCATATGATTTAATTATCCGTTTATCCTCATAGCCACAGCTATCGTTTTCCCACCCCTCTGCTATCGTTCCCACCCGCCCTCTGCTATCGTTCCCACCTGCCCTCTGCTATCGTTCCCACCTGCCCTCTGCTATCGTTCCCACCTGCCCTCTGCTATCGTTCCCACCTGCCCTCTGCTATCGTTCCCACCTGCCCTCTGCTATCGTTCCGGGATAAACCAAAGTTGAGTTATATCATGAAATAACCGAAGACCTCCGACAGCAGAAGTTGCTGACCTGTGTGGATTCTCTGACAGTATTCTCTGGTGTGTTGGGTAGTATTAATGTGTGGATTCTCTGGTGTGTTGTGTAGTATTAATGTGTGGATTCTCTGGTGTGTTGGGTAGTATTAATGTGTGGATTCTCTGGTGTGTTGGGTAGTATTAATGTGTGGATTCTCTGACAGTATTCTCTGGTGTGTTGGGTAGTATTAATGTGTGGATTTCTGACAGTATTCTCTGTGTGTTGTGTAGTATTAATGTGTGGATTCTCTGACAGTATTCTCTGTGTGTTGTGTAGTATTAATGTGTGGATTTCTCTGACAGTATTTCTGTGTTGGGTAGTATTAATGTGTTGTGTAGTATTAATGTGTGGATTCTCTGACAGTATTCTCTGGTGTGTTGGGTAGTATTAATGTGTGGGTTCTCTGGTGTGTTGGTAGTATTAATGTGTGAATTCTCTGACAGTATTCTGGTGTGTTGGGTAGTATTAATGTGTGGATTCTCTGACAGTATTCTCTGTGTGTTGTGTAGTATTAATGTGTGGATTCTCTGGTGTGTTGTGTAGTATTAATGTGTGGATTCTCTGACAGTATTTCTCTGGTGTGGGTAGTATTAATGTGTGATTCTCTGACAGTATTCTCTGGTGTGTTGGGTAGTATTAATGTGTGGATTCTCTGACAGTATTTCTGTGTGTTGGCAGTATTAATGTGTGGATTCTCTGGTGTGTTGTAGTATTAATGTGGATTCTCTCTGACAGTATTCTGGTGTGTTGGGTAGTATTCATGTGTGGATTCTCTGGTGTGTTGGGTATTAATGTGTGATTCTCTGACAGTATTCTGGTGTGTTGGGTAGTATTAATGTGTGGATTCTCTGGTGTGTTGTGTAGTATTAATGTGTGGATTCTCTGACAGTATTCTCTGGTGTGTTGGGTAGTATTAATGTGTGGATTCTCTGACAGTATTCTCTGGTGTGTTGGGTAGTATTAATGTGTTGTGTAGTATTAATGTGTGGATTCTCTGACAGTATTCTCTGGTGTGTTGGGTAGTATTAATGTGTGGATTCTCTGGTGTGTTGTGTAGTATTAATGTGTGGATTCTTCTGACAGTATTTCTGTGTGTTGGGTAGTATTAATGTGTTGTGTAGTATTAATGTGTGGATTCTCTGACAGTATTCTCTGGTGTGTTGGGTAGTATTAATGTGTGGATTCTCTGACAGTATTCTCTGGTGTGTTGGGTAGTATTAATGTGTTGTGTAGTATTAATGTGTGGATTCTCTGACAGTATTCTCTGGTGTGTTGGGTAGTATTAATGTGTGGGTTCTCTGGTGTGTTGGGTAGTATTAATGTGTTGATTCTCTGGCAGTATTCTCTGGTGTGTTGGGTAGTATTAATGTGTGGATTCTCTGACAGTATTCTCTGGTGTGTTGTGTAGTATTAATGTGTGGATTCTCTGGTGTGTTGTGTAGTATTAATGTGTGGATTCTCTGACAGTATTCTCTGGGTGTGTTGGGTAGTATTAATGTGTGGATTCTCTGACAGTATTCTCTGGGTGTGTTGGGTAGTATTAATGTGTGATTCTCTGACAGTATTCTCTGGTGTGTTGGGTAGTATTAATGTGTGGATTCTCTGACAGTATTCTCTGGTGTGTTGTGTAGTATTAATGTGTGGATTCTCTGACAGTATTCTCTGGTGTGTTGGGTAGTATTAATGTGTGGATTCTCTGGTGTGTTGGGTAGTATTAATGTGTGGATTCTCTGACAGTATTCTCTGGTGTGTGTTGGGTAGTATTAATGTGTGGATTCTCTGACAGTATTATCTGGTGTGTTGGGTAGTATTAATGTGTGTTGTGTAGTATTAATGTGTGGATTCTCTGACAGTATTCTCTGGGTGTGTTGGGTAGTATTAATGTGTGGATTCTCTGGTGTTGGGTAGTATTAATGTGTGATTCTCTGACAGTATTCTCTGGTGTGTTGGGTAGTATTAATGTGTGGATTCTGTGTGTTGTGTAGTATTAATGTGTGGATTCTCTGACAGTATTCTCTGGTGTGTTGTGTAGTATTAATGTGTGGATTCTCTGGTGTGTTGTGTAGTATTAATGTGTGATTCTCTCTGCAGTATTCTCTGGTGTGTTGGGTAGTATTAATGTGTGGATTCTCTGACAGTATTCTCTGTGTTGGGTAGTATTAATGTGTGTGATTCTCTGACAGTATTATCTGTGTGTTGGGTAGTATTAATGTGTTGTGTAGTATTAATGTGTGATTCTCTGACAGTATTCTCTGGTGTGTTGGGTAGTATTAATGTGTGGATTCTCTGTGTGTTGGGTAGTATTAATGTGTGATTCTCTGACAGTATTCTCTGGTGTGTTGGGTAGTATTAATGTGTGATTCTCTGGTGTGTTGGGTAGTATTAATGTGTGGATTCTCTCTGACAGTATTCTCTGGGTGTGTTGGGTAGTATTAATGTGTGGATTCTCTGGTGTGTTGTAGTATTAAATGGATTCTCTGACAGTATTCTCTGTGTTGTGTAGTATTAATGTGGATTCTCTGGTGTGTTGTGTAGTATTAATGTGTGGATTCTCTGACAGTATTCTCTGGGTGTGTTGGGCAGTATTAATGTGTGGATTCTCTGGTGTTGGGTAGTATTAATGTGTGGATTCTCTGACAGTATTCTCTGGTGTGTTGGGTAGTATTAATGTGTGGATTCTTCTGTGTGTTGTGTGTATATTAATGTGTGGATTCTTCTGACAGTATTCTCTGGTGTGTTGGGTAGTATTAATGTGTGGATTTCTGGTGTGTTGTGTAGTATTAATGTGTGGATTCTCTGACAGTATTCTGGTGTGTTGGGTAGTATTAATGTGTGGGTTCTCTGACAGTATTCTCTGGTGTGTTGGGTAGTATTAATGTGTGGATTCTCTGGTGTGTTGGGTAGTATTAATGTGTGATTCTCTGACAGTATTCTCTGTGTGTTGGGTAGTATTAATGTGTGGATTCTCTGGTGTGTTGTGTAGTATTAATGTGTGGATTCTCTGACAGTATTCTCTGGTGTGTTGTAGTATTAATGTGTGATTCTCTGACAGTATTCTCTGGTGTGTTGGGTAGTATTAATGTGTGGGGTTCCCTTCTGTGTGTTGGGTAGTATTAATGTGTGGATTCTCTGACAGTATTCTCTGGTGTGTTGGGTAGTATTAATGTGTGGATTCTCTGACAGTATTCTCTGGTGTATGTATTAATGTGTGATTCTCTGTGTGTTGTGTAGTATTAATGTGTGGATTCTCTGACAGTATTCTGGTGTGTTGCAGTATTAATGTGTGGATTCTCTGACAGTATTTCTGTGTGTTGGGTAGTATTAATGTGTGGATTCTCTGACAGTATTCTGTGTGTTGGGCAGTATTAATGTGTGGATTCTCTGACAGTATTCTCTGGTGTGTTGGGTAGTATTAATGTGTGGATTCTCTGACAGTATTCTCTGGTGTGTTGGGTAGTATTAATGTGTGATTCTCTGACAGTATTCTCTGGGTGTGTTGCAGTATTAATGTGTGACTCTTCTGGTGTGTTGTGTAGTATTAATGTGGATTCTCTGACAGTATTCTCTGGTGTGTTGGGTAGTATTAATGTGTGGATTCTCTGACAGTATTCTCTGGGTGTGTTGGGCAGTATTAATATGTGATTCCTCTGACAGTATTCTCTGGTGTGTTGGGTAGTATATTAATGTGTGTGGATTCTCTGTGTTGTGTAGTATTAATGTGTGGATTCTCTGACAGTATTCTCTGGTGTGTTGGGTAGTATTAATGTGTGGATTCTCTGGTGTGTTGGGTAGTATTAATGTGTGATTCTCTGACAGTATTCTCTGGTGTGTGTTGTGTAGTATTAATGTGTGGATTCTCCTTCTTGTGTGTTGGGTAGTATTAATGTGTGATTCTCTGACAGTATTCTCTGGTGTGTTGTGTAGTATTAATGTGTGGATTCTCTCGGTGTGTTGGGTAGTATTAATGTGTGGATTCTCTGACAGTATTCTCTGGTGTGTTGGGTAGTATTAATGTGTGGATTCTCTGGTGTGTTGTGTAGTATTAATGTGTGGATTCTCTGGTGTGTTGGGTAGTATTAATGTGTGGATTCTCTGACAGTATTCTCTGGTGTGTTGGGTAGTATTAATGTGTGGGTTCTCTGGTGTGTTGGTGTAGTATTAATGTGTGGTTCTCTGACAGTATTCTCTGGTGTGTTGGGTAGTATTAATGTGTGGATTCTCTGGTGTGTTGGGTAGTATTAATGTGTGGATTCTCTGAGTATTCTCTGGTGTGTTGGGTAGTATTAATGTGTGGATTCTCTGACAGTATTCTCTGGTGTGTTGGGTAGTATTAATGTGTGG
>NW_027038112.1:0-25982 GCF_034236695.1 Oncorhynchus nerka | reverse complement strand
CAGCTGTGGGAGAGAGAGAGGTGTTGACCAACACTGGTGTTCACAGGAGTCAGCTGTGGGAGAGAGAGAGGACCAACACTGGTGTTCACAGGAGTCAGCTGTGGGAGAGAGAGAGGACCAACACTGGTGTTCACAGGAGTCAGCTGTGGGAGAGAGAGAGGACCAACACTGGTGTTCATAGGAGTCAGCTGTGGGAGAGAGAGAGGACCAACACTGGTGTTCATAGGAGTCAGCTGTGGGAGAGAGAGGACCAACACTGGTGTTCATAGGAGTCAGCTGTGGGAGAGAGAGAGGACCAACACTGGTGGGAGTCAGAGTGGGAGAGAGAGAGAGGACCAACACTGGTGTTGACAGGAGTCAGCTGTGGGAGAGAGAGAGGACCAACACTGGTGTTGACAGGAGTCAGCTGTGGGAGAGAGAGAGGACCAACACTGGTGTTCACAGGAGTCAGCTGTGGGAGAGAGAGAGGACCAACACTGGTGTTCACAGGAGTCAGCTGTGGGAGAGAGAGAGACCAACACTGGTGTTCATAGGAGTCAGCTGTGGGAGAGAGAGAGGTGTTCACCAACACTGGTGTTCAGGAGTCAGGAGTCAGCTGTGGGAGAGAGAGGACCAACACTGGTGTTCACAGGAGTCAGCTGTGGGAGAGAGAGAGGACCAACACTGGTGTTCACAGGAGTCAGCTGTGGGAGAGAGAGAGGACCAACACTGGTGTTCACAGGAGTCAGCTGTGGGAGAGAGAGAGGACCAACACTGGTGTTCACAGGAGTCAGCTGTGGGAGAGAGAGGACCAACACTGGTGTTGACAGGAGTGTGTGGGAGAGAGAGAGGACCAACACTGGTGTTCATAGGAGTCAGCTGTGGGAGAGAGAGAGGACCAACACTGGTGTTCACAGGAGTCAGCTGTGGGAGAGAGAGAGGACCAACACTGGTGTTGACAGGAGTCAGCTGTGGGAGAGAGAGAGGACCAACACTGGTGTTCATAGGAGTCAGCTGTGGGAGAGAGAGAGGACCAACACTGGTGTTCAGCTGTGGGAGAGGAGTCAGCTGTGGGAGAGAGAGAGAGGACCAACACTGGTGTTCAGCTGGAGTCAGCTGTGGGAGAGAGAGAGGACCAACACTGGTGTTCATAGGAGTCAGCTGTGGGAGAGAGAGAGGACCAACACTGGTGTTCATAGGAGTCAGCTGTGGGAGAGAGAGAGGACCAACACTGGTGTTCACAGGAGTCAGCTGTGGGAGAGAGAGAGGACCAACACTGGTGTTCATAGGAGTCAGCTGTGGGAGAGAGAGAGACCAACACTGGTGTTCACAGGAGTCAGCTGTGGGAGAGAGAGAGACCAACACTGGTGTTGACAGGTCAGCTGTGGGAGAGGAGAGAGAGAGGACCAACACTGGTGTTCATAGGAGTCAGCTGTGGGAGAGAGAGGACCAACACTGGTGTTCATAGGAGTCAGCTGTGGGAGAGAGAGAGGACCAACACTGGTGTTGACAGGAGTCAGCTGTGGGAGAGAGAGAGGACCAACACTGGTGTTCATAGGAGTCAGCTGTGGGAGAGAGAGAGACCAACACTGGTGTTGACAGGAGTCAGCTGTGGGAGAGAGAGAGGACCAACACTGGTGTTCATAGGAGTCAGCTGTGGGAGAGAGAGGACCAACACTGGTGTTGACAGGAGTCAGCTGTGGGAGAGAGAGAGGACCAACACTGGTGTTCATAGGAGTCAGCTGTGGGAGAGAGAGAGGACCAACACTGGTGTTCAGGAGTCAGCTGTGGGAGAGAGAGAGGACCAACACTGGTGTTCACAGGAGTCAGCTGTGGGAGAGAGAGAGGACCAACACTGGTGTTCATAGGAGTCAGCTGTGGGAGAGAGAGAGGACCAACACTGGTGTTGACAGGAGTCAGCTGTGGGAGAGAGAGAGGACCAACACTGGTGTTCATAGGAGTCAGCTGTGGGAGAGAGAGAGGACCAACACTGGTGTTGACAGGAGTCAGCTGTGGGAGAGAGAGAGGACCAACACTGGTGTTCACAGGAGTCAGCTGTGGGAGAGAGAGAGGACCAACACTGGTGTTCATAGGAGTCAGCTGTGGGAGAGAGAGAGGACCAACACTGGTGTTCATAGGAGTCAGCTGTGGGAGAGAGAGAGGACCAACACTGGTGTTCATAGGAGTCAGCTGTGGGAGAGAGAGGACCAACACTGGTGTTCATAGGAGTCAGCTGTGGGAGAGAGAGAGGGACCAACACTGGTGTTCATAGGAGTCAGCTGTGGGAGAGAGAGAGGACCAACACTGGTGTTCATAGGAGTCAGCTGTGGGAGAGAGAGAGGACCAACACTGGTGTTCATAGGAGTCAGCTGTGGGAGAGAGAGAGGACCAACACTGGTGTTGACAGGAGTCAGCTGTGGGAGAGAGAGAGGACCAACACTGGTGTTCATAGGAGTCAGCTGTGGGAGAGAGAGAGGACCAACACTGGTGTTCAGGGTATTGTGGGAGAGAAAGGGCCAACATTTATTTTTATTTATTTATGATTTATATAGCCCTTCGTACATCAGCTGATGTCTCAAAGTCAGCTGTGGGAGAAACCCAGAAAACCAACACTGGTGTTCAAGCAATCAGGTGTGGAAGAGAGAGGACAATGGTATGAAGGGTGCATGGAGTTACTGTTGGAGATAACAGAATCAACACTGGTGTTGGGCAGCTGTGGAGAAGTGTCTAGCTGTTAGGTATAGAGTAAACCAACACTGGTGTCTCACCTCGTTCACCTGGGGAGAACGAGATGACTCTGACTGGTGTTGAAGGAGTAATGTAAAGAGAAGAGAGGACTCACACTGGTGTTCACCTGGAGAACAGCTGTGGAGAGAGAGAGGATAATAGTAGGAGCTGGTCTCAACACCTGGAGAGAACGTGACTCTGAGTAGTCATGTGGGAGAAGAGAGGACCAACACTGGTGTTCACCTGGAGAAACACTAATGACTCTGAGAAGAGAAGTAAGGTATAATAGTAAATGTGGGAGAGAGGGTCTCACCTGTTCACCTGAGAACAGTGTGACTCTGAGAGAAGTAAATAGAAGACCAACACTGGTGTTGACGTAATGAGTCTCTGAGCAAGTAAGGTATAATAGTAAATGGGAGAAGAGGGTCTCAACCTCATTCACCTGGAGAAGAGATGACCAACACTGGTGTTCATACTGATAGTCAGAGAGAGGAGGACCAACCCTCGTTCACCTGGAGAAGAGAGTGACTCTGAGCGAAGTAAGGTATAAGTAGTAAATAGAAGAGAGGACTCAACACTGGTTCACCTGGAGAACAGCTGTGACTCTGAGCGAGAGTAACACTGGTATAGTAGTAGAGAGGTCCTCCCTGGTCAGAAGTCAGACTGTGGGAGAGAGAGAGGACCAACACTGGTGTTCAGGAGTAGGTATAATAGTAAATAGAAGAGGGTCTCACCCCTCGTTCACCTGGAGAACGTAATGACTCTGAGCGAAGTAAGGTATAATAGTAAATAGAAGAGGGTCTCCCCTCATTCACCTGGAGAACGTAATGACTCTGAGCGAAGTAAGGTATAATAGTAAATAGAAGAGGGTCTCACCTCGTTCACCTGGAGAACCTGTGAGAAAAACCCCAAACAGCTGCTGAGGAGAGTAATGTATGAATAGTATGAGAAGATTGAGGGTCTCAATTCACCTGGAGAACGTAATGACTCTGAGCTGAAGTAAGGTATAATAGTAAATAGAAGAGGTCTCACCTCGTTCACCTGGAGAACGTGACTCTGAGCTGTGTAAATAGAAGAGGGTCTCACCACTGGGAGAAGAATGACTCTGGACGAAGTAAGGTATAATAGTAAATAGAAGAGAGTCTCACCTCGTTCACCTGGAGAACGTAATGACTCTGAGCCAACACTAATAGTATAAAGAGTCAGTAGTAAGAACGTAATGAGAAGAAGAGTCTCACCTCGTTCACCTGGAGAACGTAATGACTCTGAGCGAAGTTTGGAGGATTATCGTTCACATTTTCAATGAAAACTTCAACAGACACGTTCACCTTAGAAAAGAGGGAATCGTTATTAGTTGGCATTTGAAAGCAGCAAAGCATTTTATAGAACCTACTTATTTTTTAGAGTTGAAGACTTGATGTGAAAGCAAGCGGATATTTTACACATTGAAGTTCTTCATCCATAGAGAGCAGAACTATGGTTTGACCTTTGACCTTTGGTTTGACAGGCACAGCCCAGAAATAGAGAGACCAACTGATGCTTAGGATTCCAGAGCCCTATTCCCTATATAGTGTACTACTATAGACCAGAGCCCTATTCCCTATATAGTGCACTACTATAGACCAGAGCCCTATTCCCTATAGTGGTACTACTATAGACCAGAGCCCTATTCCCTATATAGTGGTACTACTATAGACCAGAGCCCTATTCCCTATATAGTGGTACTACTATAGACCAGAGCCCTATTCCCTATAGAGTGGTACTACTATGACCAAGCCCTATTCCCTATATAGTGAGTACTACTATTCAGACCAGAGCCCTATTCCCTATACACTGGTACTACTATAGACCAGAGCCCTATTCCCTATATAACGGTACTACTCTGGAGACCAGAGCCCTATTCCTATATAAAGGTCTCTACTAGCTACCTAGAGAAGAGCCCTATTCCTAAGGTATTCCCTATAGTGGTACTACTGTAGACCAGAGCCCCCTATTCCCTATAGTGGTACTACTATAGACCAGAGCCCTATTCCCATAGTATACTACTGGGACTACCTATATACTTTAGACCAGAGCCCTATTCCTGACTACTTTAGAAGTAAGCCCTATTCCCTATATACTTTAGACCAGAGCCCTATTCCCTATTATTCCCTATATAGTGGTACTACTATAGACCAGAGAGAATAAGGTACAATTTGGGACATAACCCATGACAGCGAAGTGAGACATGAGACTTTGGAGCCACCAGAGTCCTATCACCTATACTGGTACACTGAGACTGGAGCCAGTCATCTATACTCAGAGAGATCTGGAGCCAGTTCTGTTGCAGCGTACCCTGACCCACAGCCCCATGACCATGAGACATGTCATCACTACTACTCACTGATCTGGAGCCAGTTCTGTTGCAGCGTACCCTGACCCACAGCCCCATGACCATGAGACATGTCATCACTACTACTCACTGATCTGGAGCCAGTTCTGTTGCAGCGCACCCGGACCCACAGAGCATCATCCACACGGGGCAGAGACTGGGAAACAAACACAAATGCAGCAGCTGTTATTTCACACCATAGACAGAATGCTTTATTGACCCTCAACCTTTCTTTTGACCTTTCTTTTTTGACAATGGAAAAATGACCTTTGACCCCCCCGTAACTGAGTCAGTTCATGGCAACGTTCCAGGCCAACTACTTTCGCAGTCGGCATGCAGGCCATACCTCACAACACTAGCTGAACTTGTCCAAGAAGAAAACACAGTTTTAAAATAAATGCACTTTGTGACATGTTAAAAATTGCTATGGATGTTAATTTCTGACGATGTACGTATAAAGTGTCTCAGAGTAGGAGTTCTGATCCAGGATCAGCCCCCCCCCAGCTTGTAATTCTTTCTATTCTACAAAGCAAAACTGATCCTAGATCAGCTTGATACATTGCCCCTAGAGCTCTCACCTCAAAGTCCAGTCCTCTCTTGGCGATGAGGTCCGTCCCCCGCAGGTAGAAAGCCTCCGCAGGGTTCTCCGTGACGGTCAGCTGAACATCATCACTACAGGTGATTCTGGCTACTAGAACGTCCACAGTGCTGTTCTCTTTTATAGACACGGGGTCAGGGGAAACTGTACAGACTGAAGGAGATGTCAAACAGACACAGATACAGGGGTCAGGAGAAACTGTACAGACTGAGAGAGATGTGAAACAGACACAGATACAGGGGTCAGGAGAAACTGTACAGACTGAGATGTGAAACAGACACAGATACAGGGGTCAGGAGAAACTGTACAGACTGAGAGAGATGTGAAACAGACACAGATACAGGGGTCAGGAGAAACTGTACAGACTGAGATGTGAAACAGACACAGATACAGGGGTCAGGAGAAACTGTACAGACTGAGAGAGATGTCAAACAGACACAGATACAGGGGTCAGGAGAAACTGTACAGACTGAGAGAGATGTGAAACAGACACAGATACAGGGGTCAGGAGAAACTGTACAGACAGAGAGAGATGTGAAACAGACACAGATACAGGGGTCAGGAGAAACTGTACAGACTGAGAGAGATGTGAAACAGACACAGATACAGGGGTCAGGAGAAACTGTACAGACAGAGAGATGTGAAACAGACACAGATACAGGGGTCAGGAGAAACTGTACAGACTGAGAGAGATGTGAAACAGACACAGATACAGGGGTCAGGAGAAACTGTACAGACTGGGATGTGAAACAGACACAGATACAGGGGTCAGGAGAAACTGTACAGACTGAGAGAGATGTGAAACAGACACAGATACAGGGTCAGGAGAAACTGTACAGACTGAGAGATGATGAAACAGACACAGATACAGGGGTCAGGAGAAACTGTACAGACTGAGAGAGATGTGAAACAGACACAGATACAGGGTCAGGAGAAACTGTACAGACTGAGAGAGATGTCAAACAGACACAGGTACAGGGGTCAGGAGAAACTGTACAGACTGAGAGAGATGTCAAACAGACACAGATACAGGGGTCAGGAGAAACTGTACAGACTGAGAGAGATGTGAAACAGACACAGATACAGGGGTCAGGAGAAACTGTACAGACTGAGAGAGATGTGAAACAGACACAGATACAGGGGTCAGGAGAAACTGTACAGACTGAGAGAGATGTCAAACAGACACAGATACAGGGGTCAGGAGAAACTGTACAGACTGAGAGAGATGTGAAACAGACACAGATACAGGGGTCAGGAGAAACTGTACAGACTGAGAGAGATGTGAAACAGACACAGATACAGGGGTCAGGAGAAACTGTACAGACTGAGAGAGATGTGAAACAGACACAGATACAGGGGTCAGGAGAAACTGTACAGACTGAGAGAGATGTGAAACAGACACAGATACAGGGGTCAGGAGAAACTGTACAGACTGAGAGAGATGTGAAACAGACACAGATACAGGGGTCAGGAGAAACTGTACAGACAGAGAGATGTGAAACAGACACAGATACAGGGGTCAGGAGAAACTGTACAGACTGAGAGAGATGTGAAACAGACACAGATACAGGGGTCAGGAGAAACTGTACAGACTGAGAGAGATGTGAAACAGACACAGATACAGGGGTCAGGAGAAACTGTACAGACTGAGAGAGATGTCAAACAGACACAGATACAGGGGTCAGGAGAAACTGTACAGACTGAGAGAGATGTGAAACAGACACAGATACAGGGGTCAGGAGAAACTGTACAGACTGAGAGAGATGTCAAACAGACACAGATACAGGGGTCAGGAGAAACTGTACAGACTGAGAGAGATGTGAAACAGACACAGATACAGGGGTCAGGAGAAACTGTACAGACTGAGAGAGATGTGAAACAGACACAGATACAGGGGTCAGGAGAAACTGTACAGACTGAGAGAGATGTGAAACAGACACAGATACAGGGGTCAGGAGAAACTGTACAGACTGAGAGAGATGTGAAACAGACACAGGTACAGGGGTCAGGAGAAACTGTACAGACTGAGAGAGATGTGAAACAGACACAGGTACAGGGGTCAGGAGAAACTGTACAGACTGAGAGAGATGTGAAACAGACACAGATACAGGGGTCAGGAGAAACTGTACAGACTGAGAGAGATGTCAAACAGACACAGGTACAGGGGTCAGGAGAAACAGTACAGACTGAGAGAGATGTGAAACAGACACAGATACAGGGGTCAGGAGAAACTGTACAGACTGAGAGAGATGTGAAAGAGACACAGTGGGGTCAGGAGAAACTGTATTAATGGAGGAGGTGTTCCACAGACACAGGTACAGAAAGTCAGGAGAAACAGTACAGACTGAGAAGATGTCAAACAGACACAGATACATGGGGTGGAGAAACTGTACTACAGAGACATGTCAAATGACACAGGTACAGGGGTCAGGAGAAACTGTACAGACTGAGAGATGTGATGATGAGAAAGGAGTGGAAACAGATACAGATTAATGGTTGCGGTTCCATTTACATTCAGTTCATTCAGAAAGTACAAGACATTGGAATTGGCTGAATTTGAAAATGGATTGACCTCAGACATGCACACAAACAACAAACTATGGTGGAGGAGGCGTGTCTACAGATACACTGTATTAATGGAGGTGTGGTGGAGGAGGCGTGTCTACAGATACACTGTATTAATGGAGGTGTGGTGGAGGAGGCGTGTCTACAGATACACTGTATTAATGGAGGTGTGGTGGAGGAGGCGTGTCTACAGATACACTGTATTAATGGAGGTGTGGTGGAGGAGGCGTGTCTACAGATACACTGTATTAATGGAGGTGTGGTGGAGGAGGCGTGTCTACAGATACACTGTATTAATGGAGGTGTGGTGGAGGAGGCGTGTCTACAGATACACTGTATTAATGGAGGCGTGTCTACAGATACACTGTATTAATGGAGGTGTGGTGGAGGAGGTGTGTCTACAGATACACTGTATTAATGGAGGTGTGGAGGAGGTGTGTCTACAGATACACTGTATTAATGGAGGTGTGGAGGAGGTGTCTACAGATACACTGTATTAATGGAGGTGTGGAGGAGGTGTGTCTACAGATACACTGTATTAAGGAGGTGTGTCTACAGATACACTGTATTAATGGAGGTGTGGAGGAGGTGTGTCTACAGATACACTGTATTAATGGAGGTGTGTCTACAGATACACTGTATTAATGGAGGTGTGGAGGAGGTGTGTCTACAGATACACTGTATTAATGGAGGTGTGGAGGAGGTGTGTCTACAGATACACTGTATTAATGGAGGTGTGGAGGAGGTGTGTCTACAGATACACTGTATTAATGGAGGTGTGGAGGAGGTGTGTCTACAGATACACTGTATTAATGGAGGTGTGGTGGAGGAGGTGTGTCTACAGATACACTGTATTAATGGAGGTGTGTCTACAGATACACTGTATTAATGGAGGTGTGTGGAGGAGGTGTACAGATACACTGTATTAATGGAGGTGTGTCTACAGATACACTGTATTAATGGAGGTGTGTCTACAGATACACTGTATTAATGGAGGCGTGTCTACAGATACACTGTATTAATGGAGGTGTGGAGGAGGTGTGTCTACAGATACACTGTATTAATGGAGGTGTGGAGGAGGAGGTGTGTCTACAGATACACTGTATTAATGGAGGTGTGGAGGAGGTGTGTCTACAGATACACTGTATTAATGGAGGTGTGGTGGAGGAGGTGTCTACAGATACACTGTATTAATGGAGGTGTGGTGGAGGAGGTGTCTACAGATACACTGTATTAATGGAGGTGTGGTGGAGGAGGTGTGTCTACAGATACACTGTATTAATGGAGGTGTGTCTACAGATACACTGTATTAATGGAGGTGTGTCTACAGATACACTGTATTAATGGAGGCGTGTCTACAGATACACTGTATTAATGGAGGTGTGGAGGAGGAGGTGTGTCTACAGATACACTGTATTAATGGAGGTGTAGTGATACACTGAGGAGGTGTGTCTACAGATACACTGTATTAATGGGTGGAGGAGGTGTGTCTACAGATACACTGTATTAATGGAGGTGTGTCTACAGATACACTGTGGGAGGAGAGGTGTGTCTACAGATACACTGTATTAATGGAGGCGTGTCTACAGATACACTGTATTAATGGAGGAGGTGTGTGTCTACAGATACACTGTATTAATGGAGGTGTAGGGGTGTGTCTACAGATACACTGTATTAATGGAGGTGTGGAGGAGGTGTGTCTACAGATACACTGTATTAATGGAGGTGTGGTGGAGGAGGTGTGTCTACAGATACACTGTATTAATGGAGGTGTGGTGGAGGAGTGTCTACAGATACACTGTATTAATGGAGGTGTGGTGGAGATACACTGTAGGAGGTGTGTCTACAGATACACTGTATTAATGGAGGTGTGGTGGAGGAGGCGTGTCTACAGATACACTGTATTAATGGAGGTGTCTACAGGAGGGAGGTGTGTCTACAGATACACTGTATTAATGGAGGTGTGGTGGAGGAGGTGTGTCTACAGATACACTGTATTAATGGAGGTGTGTCTACAGATACACTGTATTAATGGAGGTGTGTCTGGAGGAGGTGTGTCTACAGATACACTGTATTAATGGAGGTGTGTCTGTATTAATGGAGGTGTGTCAGATAAACTGTATTAATGGAGGTGTGTCTACAGATACACTGTATTAATGGAGGTGTGGTGGAGGAGGTGTGTCTACAGATACACTGTATTAATGGAGGTGGTGGAGGAGTGTGTCTACAGATACACTGTATTAATGGAGGTGTGTCTAGGATACACTGTATTAATGGAGGTGTGTCTAGATACACTGTATTAATGGAGGTGTGTCTACAGATACACTGTATTAATGGAGGTGTGGTGGAGGAGGTGTGTCTACAGATACACTGTATTAATGGAGGTGTGGTGGAGAGGTGTGTCTACAGATACACTGTATTAATGGAGGTGTGTCTACAGATACACTGTATTAATGGAGGTGTGGTGGAGGAGGTGTGTCTACAGATACACTGTATTAATGGAGGTGTGGTGGAGGAGGTGTGTCTACAGATACACTGTATTAATGGAGGTGTGTCTACAGATACACTGTATTAATGGAGGTGTGTCTACAGATACACTGTATTAATGGAGGTGTGTCTACAGATACACTGATTAATGGAGGTGTGTCAGATACAGATACACTGTATTAATGGATGGAGGGTGTGTCTACAGATACACTGATTAATGGAGGTGTGTCTACAGATACACTGTATTAATGGAGGTGTGGTGGAGGAGGTGTGTCTACAGATACACTGTATTAATGGAGGTGTGTCTACAGATACACTGTATTAATGGAGGCGTGTCTACAGATACACTGTATTAATGGAGGTGTGGAGGAGGTGTGTCTACAGATACACTGTATTAATGGAGGTGTGGTGGAGGAGGTGTGTCTACAGATACACTGTATTAATGGAGGTGTGGTGGAGGAGGTGTGTCTACAGATACACTGTATTAATGGAGGGTGTCTACAGATACACTGTATTAATGGAGGTGTGGTGGAGGAGGTGTGTCTACAGATACACTGTATTAATGGAGGTGTGGTGGAGGAGGTGTGTCTACAGATACACTGTATTAATGGAGGTGTGGTGGAGGAGGTGTGTCTACAGATACACTGTATTAATGGAGGTGTGTCTACAGATACACTGTATTAATGAGGGAGGTGTGTCTGTCTACAGATACACTGTATTAATGGAGGTGTCAGGAGGAGGTGTGTCTACAGATACACTGTATTAATGGAGGTGTGGAGGTGGAGGAGGAGGTGTGTCTACAGATACACTGTATTAATGGAGGTGTGGTGGAGGAGGTGTGTCTACAGATACACTGTATTAATGGAGGTGTGGGTGGAGGAGGTGTGTCTACAGATACACTGTATTAATGGAGGTGGTGGAGGAGGTGTGTCTACAGATACACTGTATTAATGGAGGTGTGGTGAGAGGTGTGTCTACAGATACACTGTATTAATGGAGGTGTGTCTACAGATACACTGTATTAATGGAGGTGTGAGGAGGAGGTGTGTCTACAGATACACTGTATTACAGATACACTGTATTAATGGAGGTGTGTCTACAGGAGGAGGTGTGTCTACAGATACACTGTATTAATGGAGGTGTGTCTACAGATACACTGTATTAATGGAGGTGTGGAGGAGGAGGTGTGTCTACAGATACACTGTATTAATGGAGGTGTGAAGGAGGAGGTGTGTCTACAGATACACTGTATTAATGGAGGTGTGGTGGAGGAGGCGTGTCTACAGATACACTGGATTAATGGAGGTGTGTCTACAGATACACTGTATTAATGGAGGTGTGGAGGAGGGTCTACAGATACACTGTATTAATGGAGGTGTGAGTGTGTCTACAGATACACTGTATTAATGGAGGGTGTCTACAGATACACTGTATTAATGGAGGTGTGGTGGAGGAGGTGTGTCTAGATACACTGTATTAATGGAGGTGTCAGAGAGAAACTAGATAAACTGTATTAATGGAGGTGTGTCTACAGATAAACTGTATTAATGGAGGTGTGTCTACAGATACACTGTATTAATGAGGTGTGGTGGAGGAGGTGTGTCTACAGATACACTGTATTAATGGAGGTGTGTCTACAGATACACTGTATTAATGGAGGAGTGTCTACAGATACACTGTATTAATGGAGGTGTGTCTACATATACACTGTATTAATGGAGGTGTGGTGGAGGAGGTGTGTCTACAGATACACTGTATTAATGGAGGTGTGGTGGAGGAGGTGTGTCTACAGATACACTGTATTAATGGAGGTGGGGTGGAGGAGGTGTGTCTACAGATACACTGTATTAATGGAGGTGTGTCTAGAGATACACTGTATTAATGGAGGTGTGGTGGAGGAGGTGTCTACAGATACACTGTATTAATGGAGGTGTGGTGGAGGAGGCGTGTCTACAGATACACTGTATTAATGGAGGTGTGGTGGAGGAGGTGTGTCTACAGATACACTGTATTAATGGAGGTGTGTCTACAGATACACTGTATTAATGGAGGTGTGGTGGAGGAGGTGTGTCTACAGATACACTGTATTAATGGAGGTGTGTCTACAGATACACTGTATTAATGGAGGTGTGGTGGAGGAGGTGTGTCTAGAGATACACAGCATTAATGGAGGTGTGGTGGAGGAGGTGTGTCTACAGATACACTGTATTAATGGAGGTGTGTCTACAGATACACTGTATTAATGGAGGTGTGGTGGAGGAGGTGTGTCTACAGATACACTGTATTAATGGAGGTGGTCTACAGATAAACTGTATTAATGGAGGTGTGTCTACAGATAAACTGTATTAATGGAGGTGTGTCTACAGATAAACTGTATTAATGGAGGCGTGTCTACAGATAAACTGTATTAATGGAGGTGTGTCTACAGATAAACTGTATTAATGGAGGTGTGTCTACAGATACACTGTATTAATGAAGGTGTGGTGGAGGAGGTGTGTCTACAGATACACGGTATTAATGGAGGTGTGTCTACAGATACACAGTATTAATGGAGGCGTGTCTACAGATACACGGTATTAATGGAGGTGTGTCTACAGATGGTATTAATGGAGGTGGTCTAGATACACGGAAACGTGTCAGACAGATACACTGTATTAATGGAGGTGTGGTGGAGGAGGTGTGTCTACAGATACACTGTATTAATGGAGGTGTGGTGGAGGAGGCGTGTCTACAGATACACTGTATTAATGGAGGCGTGTCTACAGATACACTGTATTAATGGAGGTGTGGTGGAGGAGGTGTGTCTACAGATACACGGTATTAATGGAGGTGTGTCTACAGATACACTGTATTAATGGAGGTGTGGTGGAGGAGGTGTGTCTACAGATACACTGTATTAATGGAGGTGTGTCTACAGATACACTGTATTAATGAGGTGTGTCTACAGATACACTGCATTAATGGAGGCGTGTCTACAGATACACTGTATTAATGGAGGTGTGGAGGAGGAGGTGTGTCTACAGATACACTGTATTAATGGAGGTGTAGTGGAGGAGGTGTGTCTACAGATACACTGTATTAATGGAGGTGTGTCTACAGATACACTGTATTAATGGAGGTGTGTCTACAGATACACTGTATTAATGGAGGTGTGTCTACAGATACACTGCATTAATGGAGGCGTGTCTACAGATACACTGTATTAATGGAGGTGTGGAGGAGGAGGTGTGTCTACAGATACACTGTATTAATGGAGGTGTAGTGGAGGAGGTGTGTCTACAGATACACTGTATTAAGGGAGGTGTGGAGGAGGAGGTGTGTCTACAGATACACTGTATTAATGGAGGTGTGAAGGAGGAGGTGTGTCTACAGATACACTGTATTAATGGAGGTGTGGTGGAGGAGGCGTGTCTACAGATACACGGTATTAATGGAGGCGTGTCTACAGATACACTGTATTAATGGAGGCGTGTCTACAGATACACTTTATTAATGAAGGCGTGTCTACAGATACACTGTATTAATGGAGGTGTGTCTACAGATACACTGTATTAATGGAGGTGTGGTGGAGGAGGTGTGTCTATAGATACACTGTATTAATGGAGGTGTGTCTATAGATAAACTGTATTAATGGAGGTGTGTCTACAGATAAACTGTATTAATGGAGGTGTGTCTACAGATACACTGTATTAATGGAGGTGTGGTGGAGGAGGTGTGTCTACAGATACACTGTATTAATGGAGGTGTGTCTACAGATACACTGTATTAATGGAGGTGTGTCTACAGATACACTGTATTAATGGAGGTGTGTCTACAGATACACTGTATTAATGGAGGTGTGGTGGAGGAGGTGTGTCTACAGATACACTGTATTAATGGAGGTGTGGTGGAGGAGGCGTGTCTACAGATACACTGTATTAATGGAGGTGGGGTGGAGGAGGTGTGTCTACAGATACACTGTATTAATGGAGGTGTGTCTAGAGATACACTGTATTAATGGAGGTGTGGTGGAGGAGGTGTGTCTACAGATACACTGTATTAATGGAGGTGTGGTGGAGGAGGCGTGTCTACAGATACACTGTATTAATGGAGGTTGGGTGGAGGAGGTGTGTCTACAGATACACTGTATTAATGGAGGTGTGGTGGAGGAGGTGTGTCTACAGATACACTGTATTAATGGAGGTGTGGTGGAGGAGGTGTGTCTACAGATACACTGTATTAATGGAGGTGTGTCTACAGATACACTGTATTAATGGAGGTGTGGTGGAGGAGGTGTGTCTAGAGATACACAGCATTAATGGAGGTGTGGTGGAGGAGGTGTGTCTACAGATACACTGTATTAATGGAGGTGTGTCTACAGATACACGGTATTAATGGAGGCGTGGTGGAGGAGGTGTGTCTACAGATACACTGTATTAATGGAGGTGTGTCTACAGATAAACTGTATTAATGGAGGTGTGTCTACAGATAAACTGTATTAATGGAGGTGTGTCTACAGATAAACTGTATTAATGGAGGCGTGTCTACAGATAAACTGTATTAATGGAGGTGTGTCTACAGATAAACTGTATTAATGGAGGTGTGTCTACAGATACACTGTATTAATGAAGGTGTGGTGGAGGAGGTGTGTCTACAGATACACGGTATTAATGGAGGTGTGTCTACAGATACACAGTATTAATGGAGGCGTGTCTACAGATACACGGTATTAATGGAGGTGTGTCTACAGATACACGGTATTAATGGAGGCGTGTCTACAGATACACTGTATTAATGGAGGTGTGGTGGAGGAGGTGTGTCTACAGATACACTGTATTAATGGAGGTGTGGTGGAGGAGGCGTGTCTACAGATACACTGTATTAATGGAGGCGTTTCTACAGATACACTGTATTAATGGAGGTGTGGTGGAGGAGGTGTGTCTACAGATACACGGTATTAATGGAGGTGTGTCTACAGATACACTGTATTAATGGAGATGTGGTGGAGGAGGTGTGTCTACAGATACACTGTATTAATGGAGGCGTGTCTACAGATACACTGTATTAATGGAGGTGGGGTGGAGGAGGTGTGTCTACAGATACACGGTATTAATGGAGGTGTGGTTGAGGAGGTGTGTCTACAGATACACGGTATTAATGGAGGTGTGGTGGAGGAGGTGTGTCTACAGATACACGGTATTAATGGAGGTGTGTCTACAGATACACAGTATTAATGGAGGTGTGGTGGAGGAGGTGTGTCTACAGATACACTGTATTAATGGAGTTGTGGTGGAGGAGGTGTGTCTTCAGATACACTGTATTAATGGAGGTGTGTCTACAGATACACGGTATTAATGGAGGTGTGGTGGAGGAGGTGTGTCTTCAGATACACTGTATTAATGGAGGTGTGTCTACAGATACACAGTATTAATGGAGGTGTGTCTACAGATACACAGTATTAATGGAGGTGTGTCTACAGATACACTGTATTAATGGAGGTGTGTCTACAGATACACAGTATTAATGGAGGTGTGTCTACAGATACACTGTATTAATGGAGGTGTGTCTACAGATACACAGTATTAATGGAGGTGTGGTGGAGGCGTGTCTACAGATACACTGCATTAATGGAGGCGTGTCTACAGATACACTGTATTAATGGAGGTGTGGAGGAGGAGGTGTGTCTACAGATACACGGTATTAATGGAGGTGTGGTGGAGGAGGTGTGTCTTCAGATACACTGTATTAATGGAGGTGTGTCTACAGATACACAGTATTAATGGAGGTGTGGTGGAGGAGGTGTGTCTTCAGATACACTGTATTAATGGAGGTGTGTCTACAGATACACAGTATTAATGGAGGTGTGTCTACAGATACACTGTATTAATGGAGGTGTGTCTACAGATACACAGTATTAATGGAGGTGTGTCTACAGATACACTGTATTAATGGAGGTGTGTCTACAGATACACAGTATTAATGGAGGTGTGGTGGAGGCGTGTCTACAGATACACTGCATTAATGGAGGCGTGTCTACAGATACACTGTATTAATGGAGGTGTGGAGGAGGAGGTGTGTCTACAGATACACTGTATTAATGGAGGTGTGGAGGAGGAGGTGTGTCTACAGATACACTGTATTAATGGAGGTGTGGAGGAGGAGGTGTGTCTACAGATACACTGTATTAATGTAGGTGTGGTGGAGGAGGTGTGTCTATAGATACACTGTATTAATGGAGGTGTGGTGGAGGAGGTGTGTCTACAGATACACAGCATTAATGGAGGTGTGGTGGAGGAGGTGTGTCTACAGATACACAGTATTAATGGAGGTGTGGTGGAGGAGGCGTGTCTACAGATACACTGTATTAATGGAGGTGTGGTGGAGGAGGCGTGTCTACAGATACACTGTATTAATGGAGGTGGGGTGGAGGAGGTGTGTCTACAGATACACTGTATTAATGGAGGTGTGGAGGAGGAGGTGTGTCTACAGATACACTGTATTAATGGAGGTGTGGTGGAGGAGGTGTGTCTACAGATACACTGTATTAATGGAGGTGTGGTGGAGGAGGTGTGTCTACAGATACACTGTATTCATAGAGGTGTGGTGGAGGAGGTGTATCTACACTGTATTAATGGAGGTGTGTCTATAGATACACTGTATTAATGGAGGTGTGGTGGAGGAGGTGTGTCTACACTGTATTAATGGAGGTGTGGTGGAGGAGGTGTATCTACACTGTATTAATGGAGGTGTGGTGGAGGAGGTGTGTCTACAGATACACTGTATTAATGGAGGTGTGTCTACAGATACACTGTATTAATGGAGGTGTGGTGGAGGAGGTGTGTCTACAGATACACTGTATTAATGGAGGTGTGGTGGAGGAGGTGTGTCTACAGATACACTGTATTAATGGAGGTGTGGAGGAGGTGTGTCTACAGATACACTGTATTAATGGAGGTGTGGAGGAGGTGTGTCTACAGATACACTGTATTAATGGAGGTGTGGTGGAGGAGGTGTGTCTACAGATACACTGTATTAATGGAGGTGGGGTGGAGGAGGTGTGTCTACAGATACACTGTATTAATGGAGGTGTGGTGGAGGAGGTGTGTCTACAGATACACTGTATTAATGGAGGTGTGTCTACAGATACACTGTATTAATGGAGGTGTGGTGGAGGCGTGTCTACAGATACACTGCATTAATGGAGGTGTGTCTACAGATACACTGTATTAATGGAGGTGTGGAGGAGGAGGTGTGTCTACAGATACACTGTATTAATGGAGGTGTGGAGGAGGAGGTGTGTCTACAGATACACTGTATTAATGGAGTGTGGAGGAGGAGGTGTGTCTCAGATACACTGTATTAATGGAGGTGTGGAGGAGGCGTGTCTACAGATACACTGTATTAATGGAGGTGGGTGGAGGAGTGTGTCTACAGATACACTGTATTAATGGAGGTGTGGAGGAGGAGGTGTGTCTACAGATACACTGTATTAATGGAGGTGTGGAGGAGGAGGTGTGTCTACAGATACACTGTATTAATGGAGGTGTGGTGGAGGAGGTGTGTCTACAGATACACTGTATTAATGGAGGTGTGGTGGAGGAGGTGTGTCTACAGATACACTGTATTCATAGAGGTGTGGTGGAGGAGGTGTATCTACACTGTATTAATGGAGGTGTGTCTATAGATACACTGTATTAATGGAGGCGTGGTGGAGGAGGTGTGTCTATAGATACACTGTATTAATGGAGGTGTGGTGGAGGAGGCGTGTCTACAGATACACTGTATTAATGGAGGTGGGGTGGAGGAGGTGTGTCTACAGATACACTGTATTAATGGAGGTGTGGTGGAGGAGGTGTGTCTACAGATACACTGTATTAATGGAGGTGTGGAGGAGGTGTGTCTACAGATACACTGTATTAATGGAGGTGTGTCTACAGATACACTGTATTAATGGAGGTGTGGTGGAGGAGGTGTGTCTACAGATACACTGTATTAATGGAGGTGTGGAGGAGGTGTGTCTACAGATACACTGTATTAATGGAGGTGTGGAGGAGGTGTGTCTACAGATACACTGTATTAATGGAGGTGTGGAGGAGGTGTGTCTACAGATACACTGTATTAATGGAGGTGTGGTGGAGGAGGCGTGTCTACAGATACACTGTATTAATGGAGGTGGGGTGGAGGAGGTGTGTCTACAGATACACTGTATTAATGGAGGTGTGGTGGAGGAGGTGTGTCTACAGATACACTGTATTAATGGAGGTGTGTCTACAGATACACAGTATTAATGGAGGTGTGGTGGAGGCGTGTCTACAGATACACTGCATTAATGGAGGCGTGTCTACAGATACACTGTATTAATGGAGGTGTGGAGGAGGAGGTGTGTCTACAGATACACTGTATTAATGGAGGTGTGGAGGAGGAGGTGTGTCTACAGATACACTGTATTAATGGAGGTGTGGAGGAGGAGGTGTGTCTACAGATACACTGTATTAATGTAGGTGTGGTGGAGGAGGCGTGTCTACAGATACACTGTATTAATGGAGGTGGGGTGGAGGAGGTGTGTCTACAGATACACTGTATTAATGGAGGTGTGGAGGAGGAGGTGTGTCTACAGATACACTGTATTAATGGAGGTGTGGAGGAGGTGTGTCTACAGATACACTGTATTAATGGAGGTGTGGTGGAGGAGGTGTGTCTACAGATACACTGTATTAATGGAGGTGTGGTGGAGGAGGTGTGTCTACAGATACACTGTATTCATAGAGGTGTGGTGGAGGAGGTGTATCTACACTGTATTAATGGAGGTGTGTCTATAGATACACTGTATTAATGGAGGCGTGGTGGAGGAGGTGTGTCTATAGATACACTGTATTAATGGAGGTGTGGTGGAGGAGGTGTGTCTACAGATACACTGTATTAATGGAGGTGGGGTGGAGGAGGTGTGTCTACAGATACACTGTATTAATGGAGTGTGTGGAGGAGGTGTGTCTACAGATACACTGTATTAATGGAGGTGTCTACAGGATACACAGTATTAATGGAGGTGTGGTGGAGGAGTGTCTGATACACTGCATTAATGGAGGTGTCTACAGATACACTGTATTAATGGAGGTGTGGAGGAGGAGGTGAGTCTACAGATACACTGTATTAATGGAGGTGTGGAGGAGGAGGTGTGTCTACAGATACACTGTATTAATGGAGTTGTGGAGGAGGAGGTGTGTCTACAGATACACTGTATTAATGTAGGTGTGGTGGAGGAGGCGTGTCTACAGATACACTGTATTAATGGAGGTGGGGTGGAGGAGGTGTGTCTACAGATACACTGTATTAATGTAGGTGTGGAGGAGGAGGTGTGTCTACAGATACACTGTATTAATGGAGGTGTGGAGGAGGTGTGTCTACAGATACACTGTATTAATGGAGGTGTGGTGGAGGAGGTGTGTCTACAGATACACTGTATTAATGGAGGTGTGGTGGAGGAGGTGTGTCTACAGATACACTGTATTCATAGAGGTGTGGTGGAGGAGGTGTATCTACACTGTATTAATGGAGGTGTGTCTATAGATACACTGTATTAATGGAGGCGTGGTGGAGGAGGTGTGTCTATAGATACACTGTATTAATGGAGGCGTGGTGGAGGAGGTGTGTCTACAGATACACGGTATTAATGGAGGTGTGGTGGAGGAGGTGTGTCTACACTGTATTAATGGAGGTGTGGTGGAGGAGGTGTATCTACACTGTATTAATGGAGGTGTGGTGGAGGAGGTGTGTCTACAGATACACTGTATTCATAGAGGTGTGGTGGAGGAGGTGTATCTACACTGTATTAATGGAGGTGTGGTGGAGGAGGTGTGTCTACAGATACACTGTATTAATGGAGGTGTGTCTACAGATACACTGTATTAATGGAGGTGTGGTGGAGGAGGTGTGTCTACAGATAAACAGTATTAATGGAGGTGTAGTGGAGGAGATGTGTCTACAGATACACTGTATTAATGACTTTGAGGTGGAGGAGGTGTGTCTACAGATACACTGTATTAATGACTTTGAGGTGGAGGAGGTGTGTCTACAGATACACTGTATTAATGAAGGTGTGGTGGAGGAGGTGTGTCTACAGATACACTGTATTAATGACTTTGAGGTGGAGGAGGTGTGTCTACAGATACACTGTATTAATGGAGGCGTGTCTATAGATACACTGTATTAATGGAGGCGTGTCTACAGATACACTGTATTAATGGAGGTGGGGTGGAGGAGGTGTGTCTACAGATACACTGTATTAATGGAGGTGTGGAGGAGGTGTGTCTACAGATACACTGTATTAATGGAGGTGTCTGTCTACAGATACACTGTATTAATGGAGGTGGGGTGGAGGAGGTGTGTCTACAGATACACTGTATTAATGGAGGTGTGGTGGAGGAGGTGTATCTACACTGTATTCTGACCTCGACTTAATTCCCTCAGAATTCCACCACCTTTATGGCCAGGAAACCATGAATAAGGTCTAGCAGAACACTGTCAGTTCCAAGTGGAAAAAATAATATACTTTTTCTCTCTATATAAATAGCACCATTCTCCACACTGTAATTTAAACCTGATCAGAGCTATTGATATGAGCTGATAATAGCTATTGATAAGAGCTATTGATAAGAGCTATTGATAAGAGCTATTGATAAGAGCTAGTAAATGAGTAATCCGTTTGGACAAGGGGATTGTAAATAGAAATGACACTTAGTTTTAGATTTATTTGACCTAATAATCGAAGAGACAAATGTGAAACCAGTCATATGGCAAAAACTGAAGCATATCAATGATCAACTTTCCCAGATAAAGTTATGAAAGGTGTGTCATTATGCAGAATTTAAATGACCTTTTAAAATGACCTTTAACTTGGAGGATGGGCACACTGAATGTCTTAATTATAGGCTACCCCGACTTTCTCTATCTCCTATTTCTATCACGTCAAATAATAGCCATTATCAGTATCGACAGTCTGTAGGCGTAATAAACACGCTAAAAATTCAACTGATAGTTCCATTCATTTGGTATGTAGCCGATGTTATCATTCCATTTAATTCCATTGTTTCGTTTACCTTCATTTGCTTCCTTTGAACGCCGTCGTGGCCTTGTGGTTGTGTCTGAGGATCATTAGTAACGGAGGATGACGGACCCGCAGGACCCTGTATTACCCGCAAGGTGGGAGACCCACGAGGTCTGGGGGCACACGCTACTGTCATCGATGTCTATTTTTATTTTGTATAATAAATCATTTTGAGAGTAACCCTCCAACAAGTCATTAATTAACCTTTTAATGTCCATACACTAGAGAGCTAAGTGATTGTTTGTTTATTGGGCTTCAGGAATGTGACTGAAAAAGTGAAAAATAAAAAATGAACTGATTGAAAGTATAAGGGGGTATCGGTGAATATATGTCGTGGTCAAGACTACGACGGCGCCAGTGTAATGAGCGGAGTTTACTCAGGTGTTCAACAGCGCATATCAGACCTAGAGCTTAATGCTTCATATGTAGTTCTTAATGAGTTTCAATTTAGAAAACGATCTCTCCGCAGAACCAACAAATACAGGGAAGGTAAACAAAAACCTGCTTGGTTGCCATAGCAACATCAGGGAACATGGGCAGAATGGAGTTGTTCTTCAAATACAGTATTTATCTTCTATTCTGTACCATCTTTAGTTGAGCCTCGCATTCTCCTTAATTCCCGCTCTCAACACGTTACGGAAATATATGAACTCTATAGGAAGCTCTTGGGACAGGTCGTCTGGGTACTGGACAGCCCATACATTTGCAGATGCGAACATCATCTTTAGCAGACAACAGTTCTTGAGGGCTTGAACAAAAAAAAGTTGTTTGCAATTTCGTTCATAGGCTACTGGTGAACCGGCGTTTGAGTTGTGTGGTTACAATATCAACGGTCCCTTATCTCTGGTATATCTTGGCATCCATCATCCAACAATGAATTTAAATTATGTGCAGCGCAATGGACATATAATGCCCAATGTCTCAGGAATGTCTGGGTTTGCAATACTCAGCATAGAAAACAGTTGGGTCGGCAACGTGGGCCTACAAGCCGTGATGGATTAAATTGGATTTTAATTCAATTGAATTTAGCCCATTTGTTAAGGCTATTAGCCAGACAAAACCCGTGGAGTTCAACAATAAATAGTGTCTGAAAGTACAGTATCCTCAAGCAGACTACTTTCCCCCTTATTGTCGGGCTATTTGAGATGTTATTTTGATAAGAAGTTAATAAACACTCTGTATAGCTGTAGATAGTACACTGCATAATGAAACAATCCCTAGTAAACTAGTGTTTTGAGGGTGACTGACTGTATTTTGTGTCATTAATTGACTGGTTTTACGCACAACAACGTTCTATTCAAGATGGGAGAGAGCGCGAGGACGGCTCATGTTCAGGTAGCCTATACAGGACAGTTGTATATCCTATGAAATATATATATATATATATATTGGTAGCTGATCAGTATGCTGCTGCAACAAACATTTATTTTATAATCTGCAATATTTCAATTCCGAACTTTATTGACTTAACAAGTAATTACATTATTGCCACTGTGTAGTGGTGTACAGTACTTAAGTCGTATTTTGGGGTATCTGTACTTTACTTTACAATTATTTATTTTTTTGACTACTTTTACTTTTACTTCACTACATTCCTAAATAAAATAATGTACTTTTTACTCCATACATTTTCCCTGACACCCAAAAGTACGAGTTACAATTTGAGTGCTTAGCAGGACAGGAAAACGGTCAAATTCACACACTCATCAAGAGAACGTCCCTGGTCGTCCCTACTGCCTCTGATCTGGTGAATTCACTAAACAGAGAACGTCCCTGGTCGTCCCTACTGTCTCTGATCTGGTGGAGTCACTAAACAGAGAACGTCCCTGGTCGTCCCTACTGCCTCTGATCTGGTGGAGTCACTAAACAGAGAACGTCCCTGGTCGTCCCTACTGCCTCTGATCTGGTGAATTCAGTCAATATAAAAGCTTCCTCTGTAAATGATGTCTGAGTGTTGGACTGTGACCCTGGCTGCCAAAACATATATATATAAAAAGACAATTGTGCCGTGTGGTTTGCTTAATATCAGGAATTCGATGTATAGCAGTGACTTTTACTCAAGTATGACAATGCAGTACTTTTTCCACCTCTTTACTTAAAGTACATTTCAAATCTGATACTTTTAGACTTTTAGTCAAGTAGTATTTTACTAGGTTACTTTCACTTTTACTTCAGACATTTTCTATTAAAGTATCTTTACTGTTACTCAAGTATGACAATTTGAGTACTTGTTCCACCTCTGCCACCGGGCAACAGTCTAAAAATGTCAGCATTGGGACACACTGTAGAGCTTCGTGAACTGTTAGGCTTTAAGAGAAAATGACGAACAAATAGGTCTACCAATAAACATTTACCCATTAGCTAAAACGAAGCTAAGCCTTGGCACCAAACAAGTCGTGTAATCGATTAGATTTAGGTACGCAGCCGCATAAACATGTCGTAATTTCAGCACCATGGACAGCGATCAGCAGTCTACACCTTGCGGAGGGACGAGAGAAGCAGCGTTATGCCAGTGCATGTAGTCTATTTAAATCGTTATGGAACGGAGGGCAGACCAAGACGTAACAGTTTGAGCCCGACACACATGGGGCGATACTTGGCTGTGCAATCCCACAGTTCACTAGTCTCCCTATTCTAATTGTATATACACTAAGCGTCCAACATTACCATGGGTTAAATAACTATTTAAGGGGATGGCTTAAGATAAATGTACTGAAAACCCTTATCGAATTAAAACTCCACGAGACAATATGTTGACCAGCAAGTTGTGAGGCTTTTCAGTTATTGAATTAGGCCTACGTTTATTTATTCAGCAAGCGCAAGTGAACCACACCTGCAAAACCCCGTTAATTACGCACCTTCATAAGGTAGGTCTGAATATCAGCTACGGAGAAGCGAGAAGGAAAGGCGTGATGCGGCGGTTGACTCATAACCGCATAATCCGCAGTCTCCGCGTTGTCCGCGGGGCGGGTGTGTTTAGGGTTATGGAATATTGTGTGGATGAAGGCCGGGTGGGTGGCGAGCGGGTTGAATAAAGAGAAAACAAAACCTTTAAAAAAATCCATAAATGTAGAATTATTGTGCAATTTATATCTATAGGCTACATTGAGGTTTTTCGTTCATTAGTTTCGGCTAACAGGCATGATTAGTAGCCTATTTAAGCCTACAGTTCCCGCGCACCAAATAGCCTACATATCTTATTGCCAAAGGCTTATGGGACGGGAATAAAAGGTTAATGTAGATCCACAAAGGTTAAAAGAACAATGTCAGAGTTGAATTAAATAAGTGAAAAGAGAGTTAAAAATAAAGAGTAAAGAGTAGGGAGGCCCAGAGAAGAAGTCTAATGTTATAGAAGAGAGGACCAGAACAGTAGTCTAATGGTATAGAAGAGAGGACCAGAACAGTAGTCTGATGTTATAGAAGAGAGGACCAGAACAGTAGTCTAATGGTATCTAAGAGAGGACCAGAACAGTAGTCTAATGGTATAGAAGAGAGGACCAGAACAGTAGTCTAATGGTATCTAAGAGAGGACCAGAACAGTAGTCTAATGGTATAGAAGAGAGGACCAGAACAGTAGTCTGATGTTATAGAAGAGAGGACCAGAACAGTAGTCTAATGGTATCTAAGAGAGGACCAGAACAGTAGTCTAATGGTATAGAAGAGAGGACCAGAACAGTAGTCTAATGGTATCTAAGAGAGTCTAATGGTACCAGAACAGTAGTCTAATGGTATAGAAGAGAGGACCAGAACAGTAGTCTAATGGTATAGAAGAGAGGACCAGAACAGTAGTCTAATGGTATAGAAGAGAGGACCAGAGAAGTAGTCTGATGTTATACAAGAGATGACCAGAACAGTAGTCTAATGTTATAGAAGAGAGGACCAGAACAGTAGTCTAATGTTATAGAAGAGAGGACCAGAACAGTAGTCTGATGTTATAGAAGAGAGGACCAGAACAGTAGTCTAATGGTATCTAAGAGAGGACCAGAACAGTAGTCTAATGGTATAGAAGAGAGGACCAGAACAGTAGTCTAATGGTATCTAAGAGAGGACCAGAACAGTAGTCTAATGGTATAGAAGAGAGGACCAGAACAGTAGTCTAATGGTATAGAAGAGAGGACCAGAACAGTAGTCTGATGTTATAGAAGAGAGGACCAGAACAGTAGTCTAATGGT
>NW_027038111.1:0-25982 GCF_034236695.1 Oncorhynchus nerka | reverse complement strand
ACATCATCAGACTGGCTGGGGCTGAGGTAGATACTGACTACATCATCAGACAGGCTGGGGCTGAGGTAGATACTGACTACATCATCAGACTGGCTGGGGCTGAGGTAGATACTGACTACATCATCAGACTGGCTGGGGCTGAGGTAGATACTGACTACATCATCAGACTGGCTTGGGCTGAGGTAGATACTGACTACATCATCAGACTGGCTGGGGCTGAGGTAGATACTGATTACATCATCAGACAGGCTGGGGCTGAGGTAGATACTGACTACATCATCAGACTGGCTGGGGCTGAGGTAGATACTGACTACATCATCAGACTGGCTGGGGCTGAGGTAGATACTGATTACATCATCAGACTGGCTGGGGCTGAGGTAGATACTGATTACATCATCAGACAGGCTGGGGCTGAGGTAGATACTGACTACATCATCAGACTGGCTGGGGCTGAGGTAGATACTGACTACATCATCAGACTGGCTGGGGCTGAGGTAGATACTGATTACATCATCAGACTGGCTTGGGCTGAGGTAGATACTGATTACATCATCAGACAGGCTGGGGCTGAGGTAGATACTGACTACATCATCAGACTGGCTGGGGCTGAGGTAGATACTGATTACATCATCAGACTGGCTGGGGCTGAGGTAGATACTGACTACATCATCAGACTGGCTGGGGCTGAGGTAGATACTGATTACATCATCAGACAGGCTGGGGCTGAGGTAGATACTGACTACATCATCAGACTGGCTGGGGCTGAGGTAGATACTGACTACATCATCAGACTGGCTGGGGCTGAGGTAGATACTGATTACATCATCAGACTGGCTTGGGCTGAGGTAGATACTGATTACATCATCAGACAGGCTGGGGCTGAGGTAGATACTGACTACATCATCAGACTGGCTGGGGCTGAGGTAGATACTGATTACATCATCAGACAGGCTGGGGCTGAGGTAGATACTGACTACATCATCAGACAGGCTGGGGCTGAGGTAGATACTAACTACATCATCAGACTGGCTGGGCTGAGGTGGATACTGATTACATCAGACAGGCTGGGCTGAGGTGGATACTGATTACATCAACAGACAGGCTGGGCTGAGGTGGATACTGATACATCAACAGACAGGCTGGGGCTGAGGTGGATACTGATTACATCAACAGACAGGCTGGGCTGAGGTGGATACTGATACATCAACAGACAGGCTGGGGCTGAGGTAGATACTAACTACATCATCAGACAGGCTGGGGCAACCATCATCAGACAGGCTGGGGCACAAGGAGTAGATACTGACTACATCATCAGACTGGCTGGGGCTGAGGCAGATACTGATTACATCATCAGACTGGCTTGGGCTGGGGTAGATGCTGATTACACATCATCAGACAGGCTGGGGCTGAGGTGAATACTGGCTACATCATCAGACAGGCTGGGAGAAGCGGGGTAGAGACTGATTACATCATCAGACTGGCTTAGGCTGAGGTAGATACTGATTACATCATCCAGAACAGGCTGGGGCTGAGGTAGATACTGACTACATCATCAGACTGGCTGGGGCACGGGTAGATACTGACTACATCATCAGACTGGCTGGGGCTGAGTAGGACTACTGATTACATCATCATCAGACAGGCTGGGGCTTAGGTGGATACTGATACATCAACAGACAGGCTGGGGCTGAGGTAGATACTGATTACATCAACAGACTGGCTGGGGCTGGGGTGGATACTGATTACATCAACAGACTGGGGCTGAGGTAGATACTAACTACATCATCAGACAGGCTGGGCTGGTAAATACTGATTACATCATCAGACAGGCTGGGGCTCAGGTAGATACTGACTACATCATCAGACTGGCTGGGGCTGAGAGTAGATACTGATTACATCATCAGACTGGCTTAGGCTGGTAGATACTGATTACATCATCAGACTGGCTGGGGCTGGTAGATACTGACTACATCATCAGACTGGCTGGGAATGACTGACTACATCATCAGACTGGCTGGGGCTGAAGGTAGATGCTGACTACATCATCAGACTGGCTGGGGCTGAGGTAGATACTGACTACATCATCAGACAGGCTGGGGCTGAGTAGATACTGACTACATCCATCAGACTGGCTGGGGCTGGGAAGTAGATACTGATTATCATCAGACTGGCTTGGGCTGAGGTAGATACTGATTACATCATCAGGCTGGGGCTGGTAGATACTGGCTACATCATCGAACTGGCTGGGGCTGGTGGTACAGTTACATCATCAGACAGGCTGATTACATCATCAGACAGGCTGGGGATGAGGTAGATACTGACTATCATCAGACTGGGGCTGAGGTAAATACTGAAGTGAATCTAACTACATCATCAGACAGGCTGGGGCTGAGGTAGATACTGACTACATCATCAGACTGGCTGGGCTGAGGTAGATACTGACTACATCATCAGACTGGCTGAGGTGGATACTGATTACACAGACAGGCTGGGCTGAGCTAGGTGGATACTGATACATCAACAGACAGGCTGGGGCTGAGGTGATACTGATTACATCAGACAGGCTGGGCTGACTGATCATCAACAGACAGGCTGGGGCTTTGAGGTAGATACTAACTACATCATCAGACAGGCTGGGGCTGAGGTAAATACTGATTACATCATCAGACAGGCTGGGGATCAGGTAGATACTGACTACATCATCAGACAGGCTGGGGCTGAGGTAGAGACTGACTACATCATCAGACTGGCTGGGGCTGAGGTAGATACTGACTACATCATCAGACTGGCTGGGGCTGAGGTAGATAACTGACTACATCATCAGACTGGGCTGAGGTAGATACTGACTACATCATCAGACTGGCTGTGGAAATATACTGATTACATCATCAGACAGGCTGGGGCTGAGGTAGATACTGACTACATCATCAGACTGGCTGGGGCTGAGGTAGATACTGATTACATCATCAGACTGGCTTGGGCTGAGGTAGATACTGATTACATCATCAGACAGGCTGGGGCTGAGGTAGATACTGACTACATCATCAGACTGGCTGGGGCTGAGGTAGATACTGACTACATCATCAGACTGGGGCTGAGGGCTGAGGTAGATACTGACTACATCATCAGACAGGCTGGGGCTGAGGTAAATACTAACTACATCATCAGACAGGCTGGGGCTGAGGTAAATACCAACTACATCATCAGACAGGCTGGGGCTGAGGTAGATACTGACTACATCATCAGACTGGCTGGGTTGAGGTAGATACTGACTACATCATCAGATACTGATTACAGACAGGCTGGGCTGAGGTGGATACTGATTACTCCCACAGACAGGCTGGGCTTAGGTGGATACTGATACATCAACAGACAGGCTGGGGCTGAGGTGGATACTGATTACATCAACAGACAGGCTAGGGCTGAGGTAGATACTGATACATCATCAGACTGGCTGGGGCTGAGGTAGATACTGACTACATCATCAGACTGGCTGGGCTGAGGTAGATACTGATTACATCATCAGACAGGCTGGGGATGAGGTAGATACTGACTACATCATCAGACTGGCTGGGGCTGAGGTAGATACTGATTACATCATCAGACAGGCTGGGGCTGAGGTAGATACTGACTACATCACAGACTGGCTGGGGCTGAGGTAGATTGACTACATCATCAGACTGGCTGGGGCTGAGGTAGATACTGACTACATCATCAGACTGGCTGGGCTGAGGTAGATACTGATTACATCATCAGAGGCTGGGGCTGAGGTAAATACTAACTACATCATCAGACAGGCTGGGGCTGAGTAGATACTGACTACATCATCAGACTGGCTGGGGCTGAGGTAGATACTGATTACATCATCAGACTGGCTTGGGCTGAGGTAGATACTGATTACATCATCAGACTGGCTTGGGCTGAGGTAGATACTGATTACATCATCAGACTGGCTGGGCTGAGGTAGATACTGATTACATCATCAGACTGGCTGGGGCTGAGATAGATACTGATTACATCATCAGACTGGCTGGGCTGGGAGGCAGATACTGATTACATCATCAGACAGGCTGGGCTGAGGTAGATACTGATTACATCATCCAGACTGGCTGGGGCTGAGGTAGATACTGATTACATCATCAGACTGGCTTGGGGCTGAGGTAGATACTGATATCATCAGACTGGCTGGGGCTGAGGTAGAATGATTACATCATCAGACTGGCTGGGGCTGAGGTAGATACTGACTACATCATCAGACTGGCTGGGGCTGAAGGGCTGACTACATCATCAGACTGGCTTGGGCTGATACTGATTACATCATCAGACTGGCTTGGGCTGAGGTAGATACTGATTACCATCAGACAGGCTGGGGCTGCGGTGATACTTCATCGTCCAGACTGGCTGGGGCTGAGGCTGACTGGCTTGGGCTGAGGTAGATACTGACTACATCATCAGACTGGCTGGAGCTGAGGTAGATGCTGACTACATCATCAGACTGGCTGGGGCTGGGGTAGATGCTGACTGCATCAGACTGGCTGGGGCTGAGTGGATACTGATTACATCAACATCATGGATACTGATACATCAACAGACAGGCTGGGGCTGAGGTAAATTACTAACTACATCATCAACAGACAGGCTGGGGCTGAGGTAGTAAACTACATCATCAGACAGGCTGGGGCTGAGGTAAATACTGATTACATCATCAGACAGGCTGGGAATCAGGTAGATACTGACTACATCATCAGACAGGCTGGGGCTGAGAGTAGAGACTGACTTCACATCATCAGACTGGCTGGGGCTGAGGTAGATACTGACTACATCATCAGACTGGCTGGGGCTGAGGTAGAGACTGACTACATCATCAGACTGGCTTGGGCTAGGTAGATGCTGACGACTACATCATCAGACTGGCTGGGCTGAGGTAGATGCTGATTACATCATCAGACAGGCTGGGGCTGAGGTAGATACCCTGACTACATCATCAGACTGGCTGGGGCTGAAGTGATTACATAATCGAACTGGCTAGGCTGATACATCATCAGACAGGCTGGGGCTGAGGTAGATACTGACTACATCATCAGACTGGCTGGGGCTGAGGTAGATACTGACTACATCATCAGACTGGCTGGGGCTGGTAGATACGATTACATCATCAGACAGGCTGGGGATGAAGTACAGACAGGCTGGGGCTGGATGGTAACTACTGTCATCAGACAGGCTGGGGCTGACATACATCATCAGACTGAGCTGGGGCTGAAGTAGATACTGACTACATCATCAGACTGGCTGGGGCTAAGGGGTAGATACTGACTACATCATCAGACTGGCTGGGCTGGGAATAGATGCCTGATTACATCATCAGACAGGCTGGGGCTGAGGTAAATACTATACATCATCAGACAGGCTGGGGCTGGAGGTAGATACTGACTACATCATCGAACTGGCTGGGGTACTGACTACATCATCAGACTGGCTGGGGCTGAGGTAGATACTGACTACATCATCAGACTGGCTGGGCTGAGGTAGATACTGATTACATCATCAGACAGGCTGGGGCTGAGGTAGATACTGACTACATCATCAGACTGGCTGGGGCTGAGGTAGATACTGATTACATCATCAGACTGGCTTGGGCTGAGGTAGATACTGATTACATCATCAGACAGGCTGGGGCTGAGGTAGATACTGACTACATCATCAGACTGGCTGGGGCTGAGGTAGATACTGACTACATCATCAGACTGGCTGGGGCTGAGGTAGATACTGATTACATCATCAGACTGGCTGGGGCTGAGGTAGATACTGACTACATCATCAGACTGGCTGGGGCTGAGGTAAATACTGACTACATCATCAGACTGGCTTGGGCTGAGGTAGATACTGATTACATCATCAGACAGGCTGGGGCTGAGGTAGATACTGACTACATCATCAGACTGGCTGGGGCTGAGGTAGATACTGATTACATCATCAGACTGGCTTGGGCTGAGGTAGATACTGATTACATCATCAGACTGGCTTGGGCTGAGGTAAATACTGACTACATCATCAGACTGGCTGGGCTGAGGTAGATACTGATTACATCATCAGACAGGCTGGGGCTGAGGTAGATACTGACTACATCATCAGACTGGCTGGGGCTGAGGTAGATACTGATTACATCATCAGACTGGCTTGGGCTGAGGTAGATACTGATTACATCATCAGACAGGCTGGGGCTGAGGTAGATACTGACTACATCATCAGACTGGCTGGGGCTGAGGTAGATACTGACTACATCATCAGACTGGCTGGGGCTGAGGTAGATACTGATTACATCATCAGACAGGCTGGGGATGAGGTAGATACTGACTACATCATCAGACAGGCTGGGGCTGAGGTAAATACTAACTACATCATCAGACAGGCTGGGGCTGAGGTAGATACTGACTACATCATCAGACTGGCTGGGCTGAGGTAGATACTGACTACATCATCAGACTGGCTGGGCTGAGGTGGATACTGATTACACAGACAGGCTGGGCTGAGGTGGATACTGATTACATCAACAGACAGGCTGGGCTTAGGTGGATACTGATACATCAACAGACAGGCTGGGGCTGAGGTGGATACTGATTACATCAACAGACAGGCTGGGCTGAGGTGGATACTGATACATCAACAGACAGGCTGGGGCTGAGGTAGATACTAACTACATCATCAGACAGGCTGGGGCTGAGGTAAATACTGATTACATCATCAGACAGGCTGGGGATCAGGTAGATACTGACTACATCATCAGACAGGCTGGGGCTGAGGTAGAGACTGACTACATCATCAGACTGGCTGGGGCTGAGGTAGATACTGACTACATCATCAGACTGGCTGGGGCTGAGGTAGAGACTGACTACATCATCAGACTGGCTGGGCTGAGGTAGATACTGATTACATCATCAGACAGGCTGGGGCTGAGGTAGATACTGACTACATCATCAGACTGGCTGGGGCTGAGGTAGATACTGATTACATCATCAGACTGGCTTGGGCTGAGGTAGATACTGATTACATCATCAGACAGGCTGGGGCTGAGGTAGATACTGACTACATCATCAGACTGGCTGGGGCTGAGGTAGATACTGACTACATCATCAGACTGGCTGGGGCTGAGGTAGATACTGATTACATCATCAGACAGGCTGGGGCTGAGGTAGATACTGACTACATCATCAGACTGGCTGGGGCTGAGGTAGATACTGATTACATCATCAGACTGGCTTGGGCTGAGGTAGATACTGATTACATCATCAGACAGGCTGGGGCTGAGGTAGATACTGACTACATCATCAGACTGGCTGGGGCTGAGGTAGATACTGACTACATCATCAGACTGGCTGGGGCTGAGGTAGATACTGATTACATCATCAGACAGGCTGGGGATGAGGTAGATACTGACTACATCATCAGACAGGCTGGGGATGAGGTAGATACTGACTATATCATCAGACAGGCTGGGGATGAGGTGGATACTGATTACATCATCAGACAGGCTGGGGCTGAGGTAGAGACTGATTACATCATCAGACAGGCTGGGGCTGAGGTGGATACTGATTACATCATCAGACAGGCTGGGGCTGAGGTAAATACTAACTACATCATCAGACAGGCTGGGGCTGAGGTAAATACTAACTACATCATCAGACAGGCTGGGGCTGAGGTAGATACTGACTACATCATCAGACTGGCTGGGCTGAGGTAGATACTGACTACATCATCAGACTGGCTGGGCTGAGGTAGATACTGATTACATCATCAGACAGGCTGGGGATGAGGTAGATACTGACTACATCATCAGACAGGCTGGGGATGAGGTAGATACTGACTATATCATCAGACAGGCTGGGGATGAGGTGGATACTGATTACATCATCAGACAGGCTGGGGCTGAGGTAGAGACTGATTACATCATCAGACAGGCTGGGGCTGAGGTGGATACTGATTACATCATCAGACAGGCTGGGGCTGAGGTAAATACTAACTACATCATCAGACAGGCTGGGGCTGAGATAGATACTGACTACATCATCAGACTGGCTGGGGCTGAGGTAGATACTGACTACATCATCAGACTGGCTGGGCTGAGGTAGATACTGACTACATCATCAGACTGGCTGGGCTGAGGTAGATACTGATTACATCATCAGACAGGCTGGGGCTGAGGTAAATACTAACTACATCATCAGACAGGCTGGGGCTGAGATAGATACTGACTACATCATCAGACTGGCTGGGCTGAGGTAGATACTGATTACATCATCAGACTGGCTTGGGCTGAGGTAGATACTGATTACATCATCAGACTGGCTGGGCTGAGGTGGATACTGATTACACAGACAGGCTGGGCTTAGGTGGATACTGATACATCAACAGACAGGCTGGGGCTGAGGTAGATACTGACTACATCATCAGACTGGCTGGGGCTGAGGTAGATACTGACTACATCATCAGACTGGCTGGGGCTGAGGTAGATACTGATTACATCATCAGACAGGCTGGGGATGAGGTAGATACTGACTACATCATCAGACAGGCTGGGGATGAGGTAGATACTGACTATATCATCAGACAGGCTGGGGATGAGGTGGATACTGATTACATCATCAGACTGGCAGGGGCTGAGGTAGATACTGATTACATCATCAGACAGGCTGGGGCTGAGGTAAATACTAACTACATCATCAGACAGGCTGGGGCTGAGGTAAATACTAACTACATCATCAGACTGGCTGGGCTGAGGTGGATACTGATTACACAGACAGGCTGGGCTGAGGTGGATACTGATTACATCAACAGACATGCTGGGCTTAGGTGGATACTGATACATCAACAGACAGGCTGGGGCTGAGGTGGATACTGATTACATCAACAGACAGGCTGGGCTGAGGTGGATACTGATACATCAACAGACAGGCTGGGGCTGAGGTAGATACTAACTACATCATCAGACAGGCTGGGGCTGAGGTAGATACTGACTACATCATCAGACTGGCTGGACTGAGGTAGATACTGACTACATCATCAGACAGGCTGGGGCTGAGGTAGATACTGACTACATCATCAGACTGGCTGGGGCTGAGGTAGATACTGATTACATAATCAGACTGGCTGGGGCTGAGGTAGATACTGATTACATCATCAGACAGGCTGGGGCTGAGGTAGATACTGACTACATCATCAGACTGGCTGGGGCTGAGGTAGATACTGACTACATCCTCAGACTGGCTGGGGCTGAGGTAGATACTGATTACATCATCAGACAGGCTGGGGATGAGGTAGATACTGACTACATCATCAGACAGGCTGGGGATGAGGTAAATACTAACTACATCATCAGACTGGCTGGGCTGAGGTGGATACTGATTACACAGACAGTCTGGGCTGAGGTGGATACTGATTACATCAACAGACATGCTGGGCTTAGGTGGATACTGATACATCAACAGACAGGCTGGGGCTGAGGTAAATACTAACTACATCATCAGACAGGCTGGGGCTGAGGTAGATACTGACTACATCATCAGACTGGCTGGGGCTGAGGTAGATACTGATTACATCATCAGACTGGCTTGGGCTGAGGTAGATACTGATTACATCATCAGACTGGCTGGGGCTGAGATAGATACTGATTACATCATCAGACTGGCTGGGCTGAGGTAGATACTGATTACATCATCAGACAGGCTGGGGCTGAGGTAGATACTGACTACATCATCAGACTGGCTGGGGCTGAGGTAGATACTGATTACATCATCAGACTGGCTTGGGCTGAGGTAGATACTGATTACATCATCAGACAGGCTGGGGCTGAGGTAGATACTGACTACATCATCAGACTGGCTGGGGCTGAGGTAGATACTGATTACATCATCAGACAGGCTGGGGATGAGGTAGATACTGACTACATCATCAGATAGGCTGGGGATGAGGTAGATACTGACTACATCATCAGACAGGCTGGGGATGAGGTAGAGACTGACTACATCATCAGACTGGCTGGGGCTGAGGTAGATACTGACTACATCATCAGACTGGCTGGGGCTGAGGTAGAGACTGACTACATCATCAGACTCGCTGGGGCTGAGGTAGATACTGACTACATCATCAGACTGGCTGGGCTGAGGTAGATACTGATTACATCATCAGACAGGCTGGGGCTGAGGTAGATACTGACTACATCATCAGACTGGCTGGGGCTGAGGTAGATACTGACTACATCATCAGACTGGCTGGGCTGAGGTGGATACTGATTACATCATCAGACAGGCTGGGGCTGAGGTAGATACTGACTACATCATCAGACTGGCTGGGGCTGAGGTAGATACTGATTACATCATCAGACAGGCTGGGGCTGAGGTAAAGACTAACTACATCATCAGACAGGCTGGGGCTGAGGTAAATACTAACGACATCATCAGACAGGCTGGGGCTGAGGTAGATACTGACTACATCATCAGACTGGCTGGGCTGAGGTAGATACTGACTACATCATCTGACTGGCTGGGCTGAGGTGGATACTGATTACACAGACAGGCTGGGCTGAGGTGGATACTGATTACATCAACAGACAGGGTGGGCTTAGGTGGATACTGATACATCAACAGACAGGCTGGGGCTGAGGTGGATACTGATTACATCAACAGACAGGCTGGGCTGAGGTGGATACTGATACATCAACAGACAGGCTGGGGCTGAGGTAGATACTAACTACATCATCAGACAGGCTGGGGCTGAGGTAAATACTAACTACATCATCAGACAGGCTGGGGCTGAGGTAGATACTGACTACATCATCAGACTGGCTGGGCTGAGGTAGATACTGACTACATCATCAGACAGGCTGGGGCTGAGGTAGATACTGACTACATCATCAGACTGGCTGGGGCTGAGGTAGATACTGATTACATAATCAGACTGGCTGGGGCTGAGGTAGATACTGATTACATCATCAGACAGGCTGGGGCTGAGGTAGATACTGACTACATCATCAGACTGGCTGGGGCTGAGGTGGATACTGACTACATCATCAGACTGGCTGGGGCTGAGGTAGATACTGATTACATCATCAGACAGGCTGGGGATGAGGTAGATACTGACTACATCATCAGACAGGCTGGGGATGAGGTAGATACTGACTATATCATCAGACAGGCTGGGGATGAGGTGGATACTGATTACATCATCAGACTGGCAGGGGCTGAGGTAGATACTGACTACATCATCAGACTGGCTGGGGCTGAGGTAGATACTGATTACATCATCAGACAGGCTGGGGATGAGGTAGATACTGACTACATCATCAGACAGGCTGGGGATGAGGTAGATACTGACTATATCATCAGACTGGCTGGGGTCTGAGGTGGATACTGATTACATCAACAGACAGGCTGGGGCTGAGGTGGATACTGATTACATCATCAGACAGGCTGGGGCTAAGGTAGAGACTGACTACATCATCAGACTGGCTGGGGCTGAGGAGATACTGACTACATCATCAGACTGGCTGGGGCTGAGGTAGATACTGATTACATCATCAGACTGGCTTGGGCTGAGGTAGATACTGATTACATCATCAGACAGGCTGGGGCTGAGGTAGATACTGATTACATCAACAGACATGCTGGGCTTAGGTGGATACTGATACATCAACAGACAGGCTGGGGCTGAGGTGGATACTGATTACATCAACAGACAGGCTGGGCTGAGGTGGATACTGACTACATCAACAGACAGGCTGGGGCTGAGGTAGATACTAACTACATCATCAGACAGGCTGGGGCTGAGGTAGATACTGACTACATCATCAGACTGGCTGGGGCTGAGGTAGATACTGATTACATAATCAGACTGGCTGGGGCTGAGGTAGATACTGATTACATCATCAGACAGGCTGGGGCTGAGGTAGATACTGACTACATCATCAGACTGGCTGGGGCTGAGGTAGATACTGACTACATCATCAGACTGGCTGGGGCTGAGGTAGATACTGATTACATCATCAGACAGGCTGGGGATGAGGTAGATACTGACTACATCATCAGACAGGCTGGGGATGAGGTAGATACTGACTATATCATCAGACAGGCTGGGGATGAGGTGGATACTGATTACATCAACAGACAGGCTGGGGCTGAGGTGGATACTGATTACATCATCAGACTGGCTGGGGTCTGAGGTAGATACAGACTACATCATCAGACTGGCTGGGGCTGAGGTGGATACTGACTACATCATCAGACAGGCTGGGGATGAGGTAGATACTGATTACATCATCAGACAGGCTGGGGCTGAGGTAGATACTGACTACATCATCAGACTGGCTGGGGCTGAGGTAGATACTGATTACATCATCAGACTGGCTGGGCTGAGGTAGATACTGATTACATCATCAGACAGGCTGGGGCTGAGGTAAATACTAACTACATCATCAGACAGGCTGGGGCTGAGATAGATACTGACTACATCATCAGACTGGCTGGGGCTGAGGTAGATACTGACTACATCATCAGACTGGCTCGGCTGAGGTAGATACTGACTACATCATCAGACTGGCTGGGCTGAGGTAGATACTGATTACATCATCAGACAGGCTGGGGCTGAGGTAAATACTAACTACATCATCAGACAGGCTGGGGCTGAGATAGATACTGACTACATCATCAGACTGGCTGGGGCTGAGGTAGATACTGATTACATCATCAGACTGGCTTGGGCTGAGGTAGATACTGATTACATCATCAGACAGGCTGGGGCTGAGGTAGATACTGACTACATCATCAGACTGGCTGGGGCTGAGGTAGATACTGATTACATCATCAGACTGGCTTGGGCTGAGGTAGATACTGATTACATCATCAGACTGGCTGGGGCTGAGGTAGATACTGATTACATCATCAGACTGGCTTGGGCTGAGGTAGATACTGACTACATCATCAGACTGGCTGGGCTGAGGTAGATACTGATTACATCATCAGACAGGCTGGGGCTGAGGTAGATACTGACTACATCATCAGACTGGCTGGGGCTGAGGTAGATACTGATTACATCATCAGACTGGCTTGGGCTGAGGTAGATACTGATTACATCATCAGACAGGCTGGGGCTGAGGTAGATACTGACTACATCATCAGACTGGCTGGGGCTGAGGTAGATACTGATTACATCATCAGACAGGCTGGGGATGAGGTAGATACTGACTACATCATCAGATAGGCTGGGGATGAGGTAGATACTGACTACATCATCAGACAGGCTGGGGATGAGGTGGATACTGATTACATCAACAGACAGGCTGGGGCTGAGATGGATACTGATTACATCATCAGACAGGCTGGGGCTGAGGTAGAGACTGACTACATCATCAGACTGGCTGGGGCTGAGGTAGATACTGACTACATCATCAGACTGGCTGGGCTGAGGTAGATACTGATTACATCATCAGACAGGCTGGGCTGAGGTGGATACTGATTACATCATCAGACAGGCTGGGGCTGAGGTAGATACTGACTACATCATCAGACTGGCTGGGGCTGAGGTAGATACTGATTACATCATCAGACAGGCTGGGGCTGAGGTAAAGACTAACTACATCATCAGACAGGCTGGGGCTGAGGTAAATACTAACGACATCATCAGACAGGCTGGGGCTGAGGTAGATACTGACTACATCATCAGACAGGCTGGGGATGAGGTAGATACTGACTACATCATCAGACAGGCTGGGGATGAGGTAGATACTGACTACATCATCAGACTGGCTGGGGCTGAGGTAGATACTGATTACATCATCAGACAGGCTGGGGATGAGGTAGATACTGACTATATCATCAGACAGGCTGGGGATGAGGTGGATACTGATTACATCAACAGACAGGCTGGGGCTGAGGTGGATACTGATTACATCATCAGACTGGCTGGGGTCTGAGGTAGATACTGACTACATCATCAGACAGGCTGTGGCTGAGGTAGATACTGACTACATCATCAGACTGGCTGGGGCTGAGGTAGATACTGACTACATCATCAGACAGGCTGGGGATGAGGTAGATACTGATTACATCATCAGACAGGCTGGGGCTGAGGTAGATACTGACTACATCATCAGACTGGCTGGGGCTGAGGTAGATACTGATTACATCATCAGACAGGCTGGGGATGAGGTAGATACTGACTACATCATCAGACAGGCTGGGGATGAGGTAGATACTGACTATATCATCAGACAGGCTGGGGATGAGGTGGATACTGATTACATCATCAGACAGGCTGGGGCTGAGGTAGAGACTGATTACATCATCAGACAGGCTGGGGCTGAGGTGGATACTGATTACATCATCAGACAGGCTGGGGCTGAGGTAAAACTAACTACATCATCAGACAGGCTGGGGCTGAGGTAAATACTAACTACATCATCAGACAGGCTGGGGCTGAGGTAGATACTGACTACATCATCAGACTGGCTGGGGCTGAGGTAGATACTGATTACATCATCAGACTGGCTGGGGCTGAGGTAGATACTGATTACATCATCAGACAGGCTGGGGCTGAGGTAGATACTGACTACATCATCAGACTGGCTGGGGCTGAGGTAGATACTGATTACATCATCAGACTGGCTTGGGCTGAGGTAGATACTGATTACATCATCAGACTGGCTGGGGCTGAGGTAGATACTGATTACATCATCAGACTGGCTTGGGCTGAGGTAGATACTGACTACATCATCAGACTGGCTGGGCTGAGGTAGATACTGATTACATCATCAGACAGGCTGGGGCTGAGGTAGATACTGACTACATCATCAGACTGGCTGGGGCTGAGGTAGATACTGATTACATCATCAGACTGGCTGGGCTGAGGTGGATACTGATTACATCATCAGACAGGCTGGGGCTGAGGTAGATACTGACTACATCATCAGACTGGCTGGGGCTGAGGTAGATACTGATTACATCATCAGACAGGCTGGGGCTGAGGTAAAGACTAACTACATCATCAGACAGGCTGGGGCTGAGGTAAATACTAACGACATCATCAGACAGGCTGGGGCTGAGGTAGATACTGACTACATCATCAGACAGGCTGGGGATGAGGTAGATACTGACTACATCATCAGACAGGCTGGGGATGAGGTAGATACTGACTACATCATCAGACTGGCTGGGGCTGAGGTAGATACTGATTACATCATCAGACAGGCTGGGGATGAGGTAGATACTGACTATATCATCAGACAGGCTGGGGATGAGGTGGATACTGATTACATCAACAGACAGGCTGGGGCTGAGGTGGATACTGATTACATCATCAGACTGGCTGGGGTCTGAGGTAGATACTGACTACATCATCAGACAGGCTGTGGCTGAGGTAGATACTGACTACATCATCAGACTGGCTGGGGCTGAGGTAGATACTGACTACATCATCAGACAGGCTGGGGATGAGGTAGATACTGATTACATCATCAGACAGGCTGGGGCTGAGGTAGATACTGACTACATCATCAGACTGGCTGGGGCTGAGGTAGATACTGATTACATCATCAGACAGGCTGGGGATGAGGTAGATACTGACTACATCATCAGACAGGCTGGGGATGAGGTAGATACTGACTATATCATCAGACAGGCTGGGGATGAGGTGGATACTGATTACATCATCAGACAGGCTGGGGCTGAGGTAGAGACTGATTACATCATCAGACAGGCTGGGGCTGAGGTGGATACTGATTACATCATCAGACAGGCTGGGGCTGAGGTAAAACTAACTACATCATCAGACAGGCTGGGGCTGAGGTAAATACTAACTACATCATCAGACAGGCTGGGGCTGAGGTAGATACTGACTACATCATCAGACTGGCTGGGCTGAGGTAGATACTGATTACATCATCAGACAGGCTGGGGCTGAGGTAAATACTAACTACATCATCAGACAGGCTGGGGCTGAGATAGATACTGACTACATCATCAGACTGGCTGGGGCTGAGGTAGATACTGATTACATCATCAGACTGGCTTGGGCTGAGGTAGATACTGATTACATCATCAGACAGGCTGGGGCTGAGGTAGATACTGACTACATCATCAGACTGGCTGGGGCTGAGGTAGATACTGATTACATCATCAGACTGGCTTGGGCTGAGGTAGATACTGATTACATCATCAGACTGGCTGGGGCTGAGGTAGATACTGATTACATCATCAGACTGGCTTGGGCTGAGGTAGATACTGACTACATCATCAGACTGGCTGGGCTGAGGTAGATACTGATTACATCATCAGACAGGCTGGGGCTGAGGTAGATACTGACTACATCATCAGACTGGCTGGGGCTGAGGTAGATACTGATTACATCATCAGACTGGCTTGGGCTGAGGTAGATACTGATTACATCATCAGACAGGCTGGGGCTGAGGTAGATACTGACTACATCATCAGACTGGCTGGGGCTGAGGTAGATACTGATTACATCATCAGACAGGCTGGGGATGAGGTAGATACTGACTACATCATCAGATAGGCTGGGGATGAGGTAGATACTGACTACATCATCAGACAGGCTGGGGATGAGGTGGATACTGATTACATCAACAGACAGGCTGGGGCTGAGATGGATACTGATTACATCATCAGACAGGCTGGGGCTGAGGTAGAGACTGACTACATCATCAGACTGGCTGGGGCTGAGGTAGATACTGACTACATCATCAGACTGGCTGGGCTGAGGTAGATACTGATTACATCATCAGACAGGCTGGGGCTGAGAGATACTGACTACATCATCAGACTGGCTGGGGCTGAGGTAGATACTGACTACATCATCAGACTGGCTGGGCTGAGGTGGATACTGATTACATCATCAGACAGGCTGGGGCTGAGGTAGATACTGACTACATCATCAGACTGGCTGGGGCTGAGGTAGATACTGATTACATCATCAGACAGGCTGGGGCTGAGGTAAAGACTAACTACATCATCAGACAGGCTGGGGCTGAGGTAAATACTAACGACATCATCAGACAGGCTGGGGCTGAGGTAGATACTGACTACATCATCAGACAGGCTGGGGATGAGGTAGATACTGACTACATCATCAGACAGGCTGGGGATGAGTAGATACTGACTACATCATCAGACTGGCTGGGGCTGAGGTAGATACTGATTACATCATCAGACAGGCTGGGGATGAGGTAGATACTGACTATATCATCAGACAGGCTGGGGATGAGGTGGATACTGATTACATCAACAGACAGGCTGGGGCTGAGGTGGATACTGATTACATCATCAGACAGGCTGGGGCTGAGGTAAAACTAACTACATCATCAGACAGGCTGGGGCTGAGGTAGATACTGACTACATCATCAGACAGGCTGGGGCTGAGGTAGATACTGACTACATCATCAGACTGGCTGGGCTGAGGTAGATACTGACTACATCATCAGACTGGCTGGGCTGAGGTAGATACTGATTACATCATCAGACAGGCTGGGGCTGAGGTAAATACTAACTACATCATCAGACAGGCTGGGGCTGAGATAGATACTGACTACATCATCAGACTGGCTGGGGCTGAGGTAGATACTGACTACATCATCAGACTGGCTCGGCTGAGGTAGATACTGACTACATCATCAGACTGGCTGGGCTGAGGTAGATACTGATTACATCATCAGACAGGCTGGGGCTGAGGTAAATACTAACTACATCTTCAGACAGGCTGGGGTAGAGATAGATACTGACTACATCATCAGACTGGCTGGGGCTGAGGTAGATACTGATTACATCATCAGACAGGCTGGGGCTGAGGTAGATACTGACTACATCATCAGACTGGCTGGGGCTGAGGTAGATACTGATTACATCATCAGACAGGCTGGGGATGAGGTAGATACTGACTACATCATCAGATAGGCTGGGGATGAGGTGGATACTGATTACATCAACAGACAGGCTGGGGCTGAGGTGGATACTGATTACATCATCAGACAGGCTGGGGCTGAGGTAGAGACTGACTACATCATCAGACTGGCTGGGGCTGAGGTAGATACTGACTACATCATCAGACTGGCTGGGGCTGAGGTAGAGACTGACTACATCATCAGACTGGCTGGGGCTGAGGTAGATACTGACTACATCATCAGACTGGCTGGGCTGAGGTAGATACTGATTACATCATCAGACAGGCTGGGGCTGAGAGATACTGACTACATCATCAGACTGGCTGGGGCTGAGGTAGATACTGACTACATCATCAGACTGGCTGGGCTGAGGTGGATACTGATTACATCATCAGACAGGCTGGGGCTGAGGTAGATACTGACTACATCATCAGACTGGCTGGGGCTGAGGTAGATACTGATTACATCATCAGACAGGCTGGGGCTGAGGTAAAGACTAACTACATCATCAGACAGGCTGGGGCTGAGGTAAATACTAACGACATCATCAGACAGGCTGGGGCTGAGGTAGATACTGACTACATCATCAGACTGGCTGGGCTGAGGTAGATACTGACTACATCATCAGACTGGCTGGGCTGAGGTGGATACTGATTACACAGACAGGCTGGGCTGAGGTGGATACTGATTACATCAACAGACAGGCTGGGCTTAGGTGGATACTGATACATCAACAGACAGGCTGGGGCTGAGGTGGATACTGATTACATCAACAGACAGGCTGGGCTGAGGTGGATACTGATACATCAACAGACAGGCTGGGGCTGAGGTAGATACTAACTACATCATCAGACAGGCTGGGGCTGAGGTAAATACTAACTACATCATCAGACAGGCTGGTGCTGAGTTAGATACTGACTACATCATCAGACTGGCTGGGCTGAGGTAGATACTGACTACATCATCAGACAGGCTGGGGCTGAGGTAGATACTGATTACATCATCAGACAGGCTGGGGCTGAGGTAGATACTGACTACATCATCAGACTGGCTGGGGCTGAGGTAGATACTGATTACATCATCAGACAGGCTGGGGATGAGGTAGATACTGACTACATCATCAGATAGGCTGGGGATGAGGTAGATACTGACTACATCATCAGACAGGCTGGGGATGAGGTGGATACTGATTACATCAACAGACAGGCTGGGGCTGAGGTGGATACTGATTACATCATCAGACAGGCTGGGGCTGAGGTAGAGACTGACTACATCATCAGACTGGCTGGGGCTGAGGTAGATACTGACTACATCATCAGACTGGCTGGGGCTGAGGTAGAGACTGACTACATCATCAGACTGGCTGGGGCTGAGGTAGATACTGACTACATCATCAGACTGGCTGGGCTGAGGTAGATACTGATTACATCATCAGACAGGCTGGGGCTGAGGAGATACTGACTACATCATCAGACTGGCTGGGGCTGAGGTAGATACTGACTACATCATCAGACTGGCTGGGCTGAGGTGGATACTGATTACATCATCAGACAGGCTGGGGCTGAGGTAGATACTGACTACATCATCAGACTGGCTGGGGCTGAGGTAGATACTGATTACATCATCAGACAGGCTGGGGCTGAGGTAAAGACTAACTACATCATCAGACAGGCTGGGGCTGAGGTAAATACTAACGACATCATCAGACAGGCTGGGGCTGAGGTAGATACTGACTACATTATCAGACTGGCTGGGCTGAGGTAGATACTGACTACATCATCAGACTGGCTGGGCTGAGGTGGATACTAATTACACAGACAGGCTGGGCTGAGGTGGATACTGATTACATCAACAGACAGGCTGGGCTTAGGTGGATACTGATACATCAACAGACAGGCTGGGGCTGAGGTGGATACTGATTACATCAACAGACAGGCTGGGCTGAAGTGGATACTGATACATCAACAGACAGGCTGGGGCTGAGGTAGATACTAACTACATCATCAGACAGGCTGGGGCTGAGGTAAATACTAACTACATCATCAGACAGGCTGGTGCTGAGTTAGATACTGACTACATCATCAGACTGGCTGGGCTGAGGTAGATACTGACTACATCATCAGACAGGCTGGGGCTGAGGTAGATACTGACTACATCATCAGACTGGCTGGGGCTGAGGTAGATACTGATTACATAATCAGACTGGCTGGGGCTGAGGTAGATACTGATTACATCATCAGACAGGCTGGGGCTGAGGTAGATACTGACTACATCATCAGACTGGCTGGGGCTGAGGTAGATACTGACTACATCATCAGACTGGCTGGGGCTGAGGTAGATACTGATTACATCATCAGACAGGCTGGGGATGAGGTAGATACTGACTACATCATCAGACAGGCTGGGGATGAGGTAGATACTGACTATATCATCACACAGGCTGGGGATGAGGTGGATACTGATTACATCATCAGACTGGCAGGGGCTGAGGTAGATACTGACTACATCATCAGACTGGCTGGGGATGAGGTAGATACTGACTATATCATCAGACTGGCTGGGGTCTGAGGTGGATACTGATTACATCAACAGACAGGCTGGGGCTGAGGTGGATACTGATTACATCATCAGACAGGCTGGGGCTGAGGTAGAGACTGACTACATCATCAGACTGGCTGGGCTGAGGTGGATACTGATTACACAGACAGGCTGGGCTGAGGTGGATACTGATTACATCAACAGACAGGCTGGGCTTAGGTGGATACTGATACATCAACAGACAGGCTGGGGCTGAGGTGGATACTGATTACATCAACAGACAGGCTGGGCTGAAGTGGATACTGATACATCAACAGACAGGCTGGGGCTGAGGTAGATACTAACTACATCATCAGACAGGCTGGGGCTGAGGTAAATACTAACTACATCATCAGACAGGCTGGTGCTGAGTTAGATACTGACTACATCATCAGACTGGCTGGGCTGAGGTAGATACTGACTACATCATCAGACAGGCTGGGGCTGAGGTAGATACTGACTACATCATCAGACTGGCTGGGGCTGAGGTAGATACTGATTACATAATCAGACTGGCTGGGGCTGAGGTAGATACTGATTACATCATCAGACAGGCTGGGGCTGAGGTAGATACTGACTACATCATCAGACTGGCTGGGGCTGAGGTAGATACTGACTACATCATCAGACTGGCTGGGGCTGAGGTAGATACTGATTACATCATCAGACAGGCTGGGGATGAGGTAGATACTGACTACATCATCAGACAGGCTGGGGATGAGGTAGATACTGACTACATCATCAGACAGGCTGGGGCTGAGGTGGATACTGATTACATCATCAGACTGGCTGGGGCTGAGGTAGATACTGACTACATCATCAGACTGGCTGGGGCTGAGGTAGATACTGACTACATCATCAGACTGGCTGGGGTCTGAGGTGGATACTGATTACATCAACAGACAGGCTGGGGCTGAGGTGGATACTGATTACATCATCAGACAGGCTGGGGCTGAGGTAGATACTGACTACATCATCAGACTGGCTGGGGCTGAGAGATACTGACTACATCATCAGACTGGCTGGGGCTGAGGTAGATACTGATTACATCATCAGACTGGCTTGGGCTGAGGTAGATACTGATTACATCATCAGACAGGCTGGGGATGAGGTAGATACTGACTACATCATCAGACAGGCTGGGGATGAGGTAGATACTGACTATATCATCAGACAGGCTGGGGATGAGGTGGATACTGATTACATCAACAGACAGGCTGGGGCTGAGGTGGATACTGATTACATCATCAGACTGGCTGGGGTCTGAGGTAGATACTGACTACATCATCAGACAGGCTGTGGCTGAGGTAGATACTGACTACATCATCAGACTGGCTGGGGCTGAGGTGGATACTGACTACATCATCAGACAGGCTGGGGATGAGGTAGATACTGATTACATCATCAGACAGGCTGGGGCTGAGGTAGATACTGACTACATCATCAGACTGGCTGGGGCTGAGGTAGATACTGATTACATCATCAGACAGGCTGGGGCTGAGGTAGATACTGACTACATCATCAGACAGGCTGGGGATGAGGTAGATACTGACTATATCATCAGACAGGCTGGGGATGAGGTGGATACTGATTACATCATCAGACAGGCTGGGGCTGAGGTAGATACTGATTACATCATCAGACAGGCTGGGGCTGAGGTGGATACTGATTACATCATCAGACAGGCTGGGGCTGAGGTAAATACTAACTACATCATCAGACAGGCTGGGGCTGAGGTAAATACTAACTACATCATCAGACAGGCTGGGGCTGAGGTAGATACTGACTACATCATCAGACTGGCTGGGCTGAGGTAGATACTGACTACATCATCAGACTGGCTGGGCTGAGGTAGATACTGACTATATCATCAGACTGGCTGGGGTCTGAGGTGGATACTGATTACATCAACAGACAGGCTGGGGCTGAGGTGGATACTGATTACATCATCAGACAGGCTGGGGCTGAGGTAGATACTGACTACATCATCAGACTGGCTGGGCTGAGGTGGATACTGATTACACAGACAGGCTGGGCTGAGGTGGATACTGATTACATCAACAGACAGGCTGGGCTTAGGTGGATACTGATACATCAACAGACAGGCTGGGGCTGAGGTGGATACTGATTACATCAACAGACAGGCTGGGCTGAGGTGGATACTGATACATCAACAGACAGGCTGGGGCTGAGGTAGATACTAACTACATCATCAGACAGGCTGGGGCTGAGGTAAATACTGACTACATCATCAGACAGGCTGGGGCTGAGGTAGATACTGACTACATCATCAGACTGGCTGGGCTGAGGTAGATACTGACTACATCATCAGACAGGCTGGGGCTGAGGTAGATACTGACTACATCATCAGACTGGCTGGGGCTGAGGTAGATACTGATTACATAATCAGACTGGCTGGGGCTGAGGTAGATACTGATTACATCATCAGACAGGCTGGGGCTGAGGTAGATACTGACTACATCATCAGACTGGCTGGGGCTGAGGTAGATACTGACTACATCATCAGACTGGCTGGGGCTGAGGTAGATACTGATTACATCATCAGACAGGCTGGGGATGAGGTAGATACTGACTACATCATCAGACAGGCTGGGGCTGAGGTAGATACTGACTACATCATCAGACAGGCTGGGGCTGAGGTGGATACTGATTACATCATCAGACTGGCTGGGGCTGAGGTAGATACTGACTACATCATCAGACTGGCTGGGGATGAGGTAGATACTGACTACATCATCAGACTGGCTGGGGCTGAGGTGGATACTGATTACATCAACAGACAGGCTGGGGCTGAGGTGGATACTGATTACATCATCAGACAGGCTGGGGCTGAGGTAGAGACTGACTACATCATCAGACTGGCTGGGGCTGAGGTAGATACTGACTACATCATCAGACTGGCTGGGGCTGAGGTAGATACTGATTACATCATCAGACTGGCTTGGGCTGAGGTAGATACTGATTACATCATCAGACAGGCTGGGGCTGAGGTAGATACTGACTACATCATCAGACAGGCTGGGGCTGAGGTAGATACTGACTACATCATCAGACAGGCTGGGGATGAGGTGGATACTGATTACATCAACAGACAGGCTGGGGCTGAGGTAGATACTGATTACATCATCAGACTGGCTGGGGCTGAGGTAGATACTGACTACATCATCAGACAGGCTGGGGCTGAGGTAGATACTGACTACATCATCAGACTGGCTGGGGCTGAGGTGGATACTGACTACATCATCAGACAGGCTGGGGCTGAGGTAGATACTGATTACATCATCAGACAGGCTGGGGCTGAGGTAGATACTGACTACATCATCAGACTGGCTGGGGCTGAGGTAGATACTGATTACATCATCAGACAGGCTGGGGATGAGGTAGATACTGACTACATCATCAGACAGGCTGGGGCTGAGGTAGATACTGACTATATCATCAGACAGGCTGGGGATGAGGTGGATACTGATTACATCATCAGACAGGCTGGGGCTGAGGTAGATACTGATTACATCATCAGACAGGCTGGGGCTGAGGTGGATACTGATTACATCATCAGACAGGCTGGGGCTGAGGTAGATACTAACTACATCATCAGACAGGCTGGGGCTGAGGTAGATACTGACTACATCATCAGACAGGCTGGGGCTGAGGTAGATACTGACTACATCATCAGACTGGCTGGGGCTGAGGTAGATACTGACTACATCATCAGACTGGCTGGGGCTGAGGTAGATACTGATTACATCATCAGACTGGCTGGGGCTGAGGTAGATACTGACTACATCATCAGACAGGCTGGGGCTGAGGTAGATACTGACTACATCATCAGACTGGCTGGGGCTGAGGTAGATACTGACTACATCATCAGACTGGCTGGGGCTGAGGTAGATACTGACTACATCATCAGACTGGCTGGGGCTGAGGTAGATACTGATTACATCATCAGACAGGCTGGGGCTGAGGTAGATACTGACTACATCATCAGACAGGCTGGGGCTGAGGTAGATACTGACTACATCATCAGACTGGCTGGGGCTGAGGTAGATACTGATTACATCATCAGACTGGCTGGGGCTGAGGTAGATACTGATTACATCATCAGACTGGCTTGGGCTGAGGTAGATACTGACTACATCATCAGACTGGCTGGGGCTGAGGTAGATACTGATTACATCATCAGACAGGCTGGGGCTGAGGTAGATACTGACTACATCATCAGACTGGCTGGGGCTGAGGTAGATACTGATTACATCATCAGACTGGCTTGGGCTGAGGTAGATACTGATTACATCATCAGACAGGCTGGGGCTGAGGTAGATACTGACTACATCATCAGACTGGCTGGGGCTGAGGTAGATACTGATTACATCATCAGACAGGCTGGGGCTGAGGTAGATACTGACTACATCATCAGACAGGCTGGGGCTGAGGTAGATACTGACTACATCATCAGACAGGCTGGGGCTGAGGTGGATACTGATTACATCAACAGACAGGCTGGGGCTGAGGTGGATACTGATTACATCATCAGACAGGCTGGGGCTGAGGTAGATACTGACTACATCATCAGACTGGCTGGGGCTGAGGTAGATACTGACTACATCATCAGACTGGCTGGGGCTGAGGTAGATACTGACTACATCATCAGACTGGCTGGGCTGAGGTAGATACTGATTACATCATCAGACAGGCTGGGGCTGAGGTAGATACTGACTACATCATCAGACTGGCTGGGGCTGAGGTAGATACTGACTACATCATCAGACTGGCTGGGCTGAGGTGGATACTGATTACATCATCAGACAGGCTGGGGCTGAGGTAGATACTGACTACATCATCAGACTGGCTGGGGCTGAGGTAGATACTGATTACATCATCAGACAGGCTGGGGCTGAGGTAAATACTAACTACATCATCAGACAGGCTGGGGCTGAGGTAAATACTAACTACATCATCAGACAGGCTGGGGCTGAGGTAGATACTGACTACATCATCAGACTGGCTGGGCTGAGGTAGATACTGACTACATCATCAGACTGGCTGGGCTGAGGTGGATACTGATTACACAGACAGGCTGGGCTGAGGTGGATACTGATTACATCAACAGACAGGCTGGGCTTAGGTGGATACTGATACATCAACAGACAGGCTGGGGCTGAGGTGGATACTGATTACATCAACAGACAGGCTGGGCTGAGGTGGATACTGATACATCAACAGACAGGCTGGGGCTGAGGTAGATACTAACTACATCATCAGACAGGCTGGGGCTGAGGTAAATACTGACTACATCATCAGACAGGCTGGGGCTGAGGTAGATACTGACTACATCATCAGACTGGCTGGGCTGAGGTAGATACTGACTACATCATCAGACAGGCTGGGGCTGAGGTAGATACTGACTACATCATCAGACTGGCTGGGGCTGAGGTAGATACTGATT